>NW_019245399.1:467463-521554 GCF_002742605.1 Olea europaea var. sylvestris | reverse complement strand
TTTTTTGGTAAAGACATCCACACATCCTTAGTGACTTTTTAGGGTCCACCAAGGAAGGTCGATGGGGGTTAAGGGTTCCCCAACCATATTTATTTCATAAAAATCAAGAATACACGGAAGGAGGGGGGCATGAACCTGACCTCCAAAAAGCAGTGATGCAACAAATGAATATAATAAATGAAAGCAATAAATGAGGAAGTACTACTTCCCTATACATGGAAAAGCGGTGAGTTCAATCCAAAATGGCCGCTACATTTCTGAAAAGTACTTATGGGCCCAAAACGGACACCGTGTACAAAAGTTACGCTCAATTCTTTAAACGCCGACAATCCAAATATGCAAGTGCTCATTCTTCAAAAAACAAATGGTTAAAAATCCTCTTACATCACGACGATGCCGTGAGTTCAATCTAAAATGATCGCTACATTTCCGAAAAGTACTTATGGGCCTAAAACGGAAACCGTGTGCAAAAGTTATGCTCAATTCTTCGAACGCAGACAATCCAAATATGCAAATGCTCATTCTTCGAAAAAATTGCCGAAATCCCTCATACGTCACAGCAAAGCTGTGAGTTCAATCCAAAACGGTCGCTAAATCTCCAAAAAGTACTTATGGGCCCAAAACGAAAATCATGTGCAAAAGTTACGCTCAATTCTTCGAACGCCGGCAATCCAAATATGCAAGTGCTCATTCTTTGAAAAACAAAAGGTCGAAATCCCTCTTACGTTACGACGATGTCGTGAGTTCAATCCAAAACGATCGCTACATTTTTGAAAACTACTTATGGGCCCAAAACGGAAACTGTGTGCAAAAGTTATTCTCAATTCTTCGAACGTCGACAATCCAAATATGCAAGTGCTCGTTCTTTGAAAAATAAAGCGCCAAAATCCCTCTTACGTCACGACGATGTCGTGAGTTCAATACAAAACTATCGCTACATTTTTGAAATGTACTTATGGGCCCAAAACAAAAACCGTGTGTACAAGTTACGCTCAATTCTTCGAATGCCGACAATCCAAATATGCAAGTGCTCGTTCATCGAAAAAAATGCTCGAAATCCCTCATAAGTCACGGCAAAGCTGTGAGTCCAATCCAAAACGGTCGCTACATCTCCGAAAAGTACTTATGGGCCCAAAACGAAAACCGTGTGCGAAAGTTACGCTCAATTCTTTGAAAGCCGACAATCGAAATATGCAAGTGCTCGTTCTTCGAAAGAAAAATGCCCGAAATCCAACATTTGTCGCGACAAAGTAGTGAGTTCAATTTAAATGGTCGCTATATTTCCGAAAAGTACTTATGGGCCCAAAACGGACATCGTGTGTAAAAGTTACGCTCAATTCTTCGAACACCGACAATCCAATTATGAAAGTGCCCGTTCTTTGAAAAACAAACGGTCGAAATCCTTTTTACATCACGACGATGTCATGAGTTCAATCCAAAATGGTCGCTATATTTTCGAAAAGTACTTATGGGCGCAAAACAGAAACCGTGTGCAAAAGTTACACTCAATTCTTCGAACGCCGACAATCTCAATATGCAAGTGCTCGTTCTTCCAAAAAAAGCCCAAAATCCCTCATACGTCTCGGCAAAGCTGTGAGTTCAATCCAAAACGGTCGCTACATTTTCGAAAAGTACTAACGAGCCCAAAACGGACATCGTGTGCAAAAGTTACGCTCAATTCTTCGAACGTCGACAATCCAAATATGCAAGTGCTCATTCTTCGAAAAAGAAATGGTCGAAAATCCTCTTACGTCACGAAGATGCCGTGAGTTCAATCTAAAACGACCGCATTTTCAAAAAGTACTTATGGGCCCAAAACGGAAATCGTGTGCAAAAGTTACGCTCAATTCTTCGAACGCAGACAATCCAAATATGCAAGTGCTCGTTCTTCGAAAAAAATACCCAAAATCCCTCATACGTCACATCAAAGCTGTGAGTTCAATCCAAAACGGTCGCTAAATTTTCGAAAAGTACTTATGGGCCCAAAACGAAAACTGTGTGCAAAAGTTACGCCCAATTCTTCGAACGCAGACAATCCAAATATGCAAGTGCTCGTTCTTCCAAAAAAATGCCCGAAATCCCGCATACATCGTGGCAAAGCTGTGAGTTCAATCCAAAACGATCGCTACATTTTCGAAAAGTACTTATAGGCCCAAAACGGACATCGTGTGCAAAAGTTACGCTCAATTCTTCGAACGCCGACAATCCAAATATGCAAGTGCTCGTTCTTCGAAAAACAAATGGCCGAAATCCCTCTTACATCACGACGATGTCGTGAGTTCAATACAAAAATGTCGCTACATTTTCGAGATGTACTTATGGGCCCAAAACGAAAACCGTGTACAAGTTACGCTCAATTCTTCGAACGCCGACGATCTAAATATGGAAGTGCTCGTTCATCAAAAAAAATGCCCGAAATCCCTCATACCTTATGGAAAAGCTTTGAGTTCAATCCAAAACGGTCGCTACATCTCCGAAAAGTACTTATCGGCCCAAAATGAAAATCGTTTGCGAAAGTTACCCTCAATTCTTTGAAAGCCGACAATCCAAATATGCAAGTGCTCATTCTTCGAAAGAAAAATGCACGAAATTCCTCATTTGTCATGGCATCAATCCAAAATGGTCGCTACATTTCCGAAAAGTACTTATGGGCCCAAAACGGACACCGTGTGTAAAAGTTACGCTCAATTCTTCGAACGCCGACAATCCAAATATGCAAGTGCTTGTTCTTCGAAAAACAAACGGTCGTAATCCCTCTTACGTCACGACGATGCCGTGACTTCAATCCAAAATGATCGCTACATTTTCGAAAAGTACTTATGGGCCCAAAATGGACATCGTGTGCAAAAGTTAAGCTCAATTCTTCGAACGTCGACAATCCAAATATGCAAGTGCTCGTTCTTCGAAAAAAATGGTCGAAATCCCTCTTACGTCATGACAATGCCGTGAGTTCAATGCAAAACTGTCGCTACATTTTTGAAAAGCACTTATCGGCCCAAAACGAAAATTTTGTGTAAAAGTTAAGCTCAATTCTTCGAACGCCGACAATACAAATATGCCAGTGCTCGTTCTTCAAAAAAAAATGCACGAAATCCCTCATACGTTACGACAAAGCTGTGAGTTCAATCCAAAACGGTCGCTACATCTCTGAAAAGTACTTATGGGCCCAAAATGAAAATCGTGTGCAAAAGTTACGCTCAATTCTTCGAACGCCGACAATCCAAATATGCAAGTACTCGTTCTTCCAAAAAAATGCCCGAAATCCCTCATACGTCACGGCAAAGCTATGAGTTCAATCCAACGGTCGCTACATTTCCGAAAAGTACTTATGGGCCCAAAACGGACATCGTGTGCAAAAGTTACACTCAATTCTTCGAACGCCGACAATTCAAATATGCAAGTGCTCGTTCTTCGAAAAACAAATGGTAGAAATCCCTCTTAAGTCATGACGATGTCATGAGTTCAATCCAAAATGATCGTCACATTTTCGAAAAGTACTTATGGGCCCAAAACGGAGACTGTGTGCAAAAGTTACGCTCAATTCTTTGAACGCCAACATTCCAAATATGTAAGTGCTCGTTCTTCAAAAAAATGCCCTAAATCCCTCTTACGTCACGGCAAAGCTGTGAGTTCAATCCAAAACGGTCGCTACATTTTCGAAAAGTACTTATGGGCCCAAAACGAACACCGTGTGCAAAAGTTAAGCTCAATTCTTCGAACGTCGACAATCCAAATATGCAAATCTCGTTCTTCGAAAAACAAACTATCGAAATCCCTCTTACGTCATGACGATGCCGTGAGTTCAATCCAAAAGATCGCTACATTTCCGAAAAGTATTTATGGGCCCAAAACGGAAACCGTGTGCAAAAGTTACGGTCAACTCTTCAAACGCCGATAATCCAAATATGCAAGTGCTAGTTCTTCCAAAAAAATGCCCAAAATCCCTCATACGTCACGGCAAAGCTGTGAGTTCAGTCCAAAACGGTCGCTACATTTCCGAAAAGTACTTATGGGTCCAAAATGGACATCGTGTGCAAAAGTTACGCTCAATTCTTCGAACGCCGACAATCCAAATATGCAAGTGCTCATTCTTCGAAAAACAAATGGTCGAAAATCCTCTTACGTCACGATGATGCCGTGAGTTCAATCTAAAATGATCGCTACACTTCCGAAAAGTACTTATGGGCCCAAATGGACACCGTGTACAAAAGTTACACTCAATTCTTCGAACGCCGACAAACCAAATATGCAAGTGCTAGTTCTTCAAAAAACAAATGGTCGAAATCCCTCTTACGTCACGACGATGCCGTGAGATCAATCCAAAACGATCGCTACATTTCCGAAAATTATTTATGGGCCCACAACAGAAAATGTGTGCAAAAGTTTTGCTCAATTCGACAATCCAAATATGCAAGTGCTCGTTCTTCAAAAAAAATGATCAGAATCTCTCTTACGTTACGACGATGCCGTGAGTTCAATCCAAAATGGTCGCTACATTTCCGAAAATTACTTATGGGCCCAAAACGGACACTGAGTACAAAAGTTACGCTCAATTCTTCGAACGCCGACAATCCAAATACGCAAGTGCTAGTTCTTTGAAAAACTAACGGCCGAAATCCCTCTTATGTCACGACGATGCCGTGAGTTCAATCTAAAACGGTCGCTACATTTTTGAAAAGTACTTATGGGCCCAAAACGAAAACCGTGTGTAAAAGTTACGCTCAAATCTTCGAATGCCGACAATCCAAATGTGCAAGTGCTCGTTCTTCAAAAAAAATTCCCGAAATCCCTCATACGTCACGACAATGCTGTGAGTTCAATCCAAAACGGTCGCTACATTTTTGAAAAGTACTTATGGGTCCAAAACGGTCACCGTTTGCAAAAGTTACGCTCAATTTTTCAAACGTCGACAATCTAAATATTCAAGTACTCGTTCTTCAAAAAACAAACGGTCGAAATCCCTGTTACGTCACGATGATGCCATGAGTTCAATCAAAGACGGTTGCTACATTTTTGAAAAGTAGTTATGGGCCAAAAACGAAAACCGTTTGCAAAAGTTGCACTCAATTCTTCGAACGTCGAAAATCCACAGATGCAAGTGCTCGTTCTTCGAAAAAAATGCCCGAAATCCCTCATACGTCACGGCAAAGCTATGAGTTCAATCCAAAATGGTCACTACATTTTTGAAAAGTACTTATGCGCCCAAAACGAAAATCGTGTGCAAAAGTTATGCTCAATTCTTTGAACGCCTACAATCCAAATATGCAAGTGCTCATTCTTCGAAAGAAAAAGGCCCGAAATCCCTCATACGTCATGGCAAAGTGGTGAGTTCGATCCAAAACGTTCGTTACATTTTCGAAAAGTACTTATGGGCCCAAAACGGACATCGTGTGTAAAAGTTACGCGTAATTCTTCGAACGCCGACAATCCAAATATGTAAGTGCTCGTTCTTCAAAAAGCAAACAGCGGAAATCCCTCTTATGTCACGACGATGCCCTGAGTTTAACCCAAAAGGGTCGCTACATTAACGAAAAGTACTTGTGGGCCCAAAACGGAAATCGTGTGTAAAAGTTACTATCAATTCTTCGAGTCGACAATCCAAATATGCAAGTGCTCGTTCTTCGAAAAAAATTCCCAAAATCTCTCATACTTCATGGCAAAGCTGTGAGTTCAATCCAAAACGATCGCTACATTTTCGAAAAGTACTTATGGGCCCAAAACGGACACCGTGTACAAAAGGTACGCTCAATTCTTCGAACGTCGACAATCCAAATATGCAAGTGCTCGTTCTTCGAAAAATAAACGATCAAAATCCCTCTTACGTCACAATGATTCCGTGAGTTCAATCCAAAATGATCGCTACGTTTCTGAAAAGTACTTATGGGCCCAAAACGGAAACCGTGTGCACAAGTTATGCTCAATTCTTCGAACGCCGATAATCCAAATATGCACGTGCTCGTTCTTCGAAAAACAAATGGCTGAAGTCCCTTTTACGTCACGATGATGCCGTGAGTTCAATCCAATATGGTCGCTACATTTCCAAAAAGTACTTATGGGCCCAAAACGAAAATCGTGTGCAAAAGTTACGCTCAATTCTTCGAACGCCGACAATCCAAATATGCAAGTGCTCGTTTGTCGAAAAAAATGTCCAAAATCCCTCATACGTCATGGGAAAGCTGTGAGTTCAATCCAAAACGGTCGCTACATTTTCGAAAAGTATTTATGGGCCCAAAACGGACACCGTGTGCAAAAGTTATGCTCAATTCTTAGAACGCTGACAATCCAAATATGCTAGTGCTCGTTCTTCGAAAAACAAACAGTCAAAATCCCTCTTACGTCATGTCACACCCCAAATATATACAGATAACCATACTAATTCCTATGTCAAAATGATATTGGTAACTCGATCTAGACATAAAATTTAGATATACTTTTTTTTAATAAAATGAAACAAGCATTTGTACAATTATGTCCCTATTTGTTAACTTCAAATCACTTGTGATGATCATATATTATATCAAAATCAATGATCATATAACCATAATCCAACATGTATGTTCTAAGGTTATAAACACATCTATAGGCCATTTCAAAAGTTATACAAGACAGGACCCCCAAAATATGACACAATAGAGTGTAAGCTCAAAACAATAGCCCACAAAATAACCCTACAGGTCGTCATCCATGTACATTGATCTTTGGAATCCCGTAAGAGCTCCACAGCTAGCCGTGCCCTCTACATAGTTCCATGCTCACCTACAATACAAGAACTACATAAGCCAATGCTTAGTAAGCAAGAATCTTGCATGTCATGAGTATGAGTAACAAGGATATGTGACACCATGTCATTTACTTTAAACATCATGCTAAAGATGCATCATATTCCAATATTCATCAATGTCGACTTGAAATTATTTCATTTGAAATCTTTCATTTCATTGGGCCCTTGACCCACCAACTATGCACCGGATAGAGCTCTGCATAATATCAATATCAATAATCAAGTGGCCAATATGAAATCGACACCGGCGAGTGGACCATCCTCTCGTGACCGCTAGAGGCCCATCCCCTAACTACCCCTATGATCACCCAAGAAGTCTCCCACCCGGCAGCGCCAATAATCATAACAAGGGCATAGTCGAGTGGTCCGCCCTCCCGTGATCCCCTGTCTACCTTTGCAATCACCCAGGAAGTATCACCCGCGATGCCAAACATATCACATAAGCACGCCTCACATGCCTCGGTGCCCTAGTAGTGGTCAATATAACATTTATAAAGAAAACTTACTTTGAAATCATGTTTCGCATGTAAAGTTTTCAACCATGATCAGATGTTGTGCATGCCAACGAAAATGCTCATGAATGACATGCTTAATGGAAGTTGATGTCAATGTTTTTTGCAACCGCATACTCAATGATCATAATCATCATATAGGGTACAACGAGCTTTCTTATCAAAGTATGAAAATATCCTAACATCACTATACCACAAATGCTAGGTTCTTGCATCGTAGTTGCAAATGGATTTTTACTTACCTTTTTGCCCTTGTGTGTGCACAAGCTCCTACGGAGATTATATCACTTTCCTTTTTCACTCAACGTCGGAAAATCACCTGTATTACCATTTAATATTAAAGACAGTCCTCCATTTAATAGCCTTAACACACACAAAATCCCAAAATACTTCCATTCACGTCAAAATAATTTAAACGAATTCATTATTTCAAGTTACTAACGGCATTACAATCTCGTCCCATAAGTCTCATTTTTCCTCGAGTCCAATTACCAACATCAACGTCATCCAATTGTTGTCAACAACCTAATACTCCTTAGAATCTATTTTCTAGGCCCAAGAGATAATTAATTTACATGTAAAGGTTGAAATCATATTAAACACATAAATGGACAGAACCTGTTTTTCAGGTTTCATCACCGTCCAACTACTTTTCCAATCCGTTTTCACCCCCTTATCCATATCCAATGACTCCCAAATTTTTACCACGTTTCTATAACATGTATTTGAAGACAATAATGCTCTAAAGTCGTGATAAATCAAGTGTTCTCAGCATCAAAATAGTCCATTTCCACGACATCAAAATCAGGCAGTTTTCATTGTGACAGCTTTCGGGTTCCATTTTATTAGCATGTCATCAAACAGATTCCAGGCTATTAGAAGACCATTTATATCCTTATAAATCCCATATAACGACATTCATTTACATAGATACAAGTTATATCTTCAGTATTATCCAAAATCAAAGTTTAAACCATCCAAATTCATCAATCAACACATCTCTATTCCTGTTGGTTTCTTTCAGGTTCTTGTACTCAATTACCCCTCTCTTTTGCCATCATAAAATCATAAACAACCCTTATACTTAGCCTCAAGTAAGTTTATAGTTTAAACATATTATAAAACGAGCAAAAGAACTAAAGAAAACTTCAAAACCGTGAGCTAAACTCACCTATCCAGAAATTCAATTTCAGCTCCTTGTTTCTGCTTCTCTCTTTTCGTTTTTGCTTTCTCTTTCAATCGGTGGTCAATTGGGGATAATTTGTAAGACTAAACATGTTGTTAGGAGGTGTATATAAATTCTTCAAGATGCTGGAGACGTGACTCTTCCTTAAGGATTAAGAAAATGTGGGGTGCAGCCAAGTGTTTAGCATGAGGTGGTCTTTTCCTACTATATTTGACTTTTCTCTTGGACTATTTAACTTATATTGATTTATAAGATATATATATCTATCTATATTAAATAAAAAGAGGTAGGAGACGTGCTACATATCTTAAGGATGAAGGGATTGAGTGTTAAAATGACAACTATCCCAAGCATGAGGTGCCAAGCATGAGGTGGTCACTAGTAAAAAAAATCTGATTTTATATCTATCTTTGCAGGTATAAATCAAGTATCCTATGCTTATGTCAATGTGTTTACAATCCATTTCACTTTCCCTAAGATCCCAAAATATTTTATAGAGCTAATTCCTCAATCGTTTATTTAATTACTTACCCGATTGACACCCCATTCTCGACCGATTTCATCAAATCGCACCTCGATATTTATAATGTCATATGAGACATATTATCGCATCATGATCATGTTCCTTTATGTATCATGTCCCAAATATGTCAATTACCTATCTAGGGTTTGAGGTGACTTGATCAACCGAATAGAAAGCTTGAACTTTTGTCGATACCGATTTCCGACCTTTTTGATATTCCATTTCTTATCAAGCCAATCTCCAACATTTAGTTAACCTAATTTTCTATCATAGCTCAATACAAAATTCAACACCTAGGTCTAGGAGTAGAAGACTAAAATCTTAAAATATCCATAATCGAATGCACCATTTTAAGATAAAGTAATTAAGAAAACTAATGCAAGTAACATTGTGAATAGCATGAAATGCATGAATCATATTGGCCAAATATATAACAGGAAGTTTGGTGTATTACACGTCATGACGATGCCGTGAGTTCAATACAAAATGGTCGCTGCATTTTCGAAAAGTACTTATGGGCCCAAAACAGACACCGAGTGCAAAAGTTACGGTCAATTCTTCGAACGCCAACAATCCAAATATGCAAGTGATCGTTCTTTGAAAAACAAACGGCCAAAATCCCTCTTATGTCACGATGATGCCGTGAGTTCAATCCAAAACGGTCGCTATATTTCCGAAAAGTACTTATGGGCCCAAAACGAAAATCGTGTGCAAAAGTTACGCTCAATTTTTCGAACGTCGACAATCCAAATATGCAAGTGCTCGTTCTTCAAAAAAAATGCCTGAAATCCCTCATACGTCACGGCAAAGTCGTGAGTTTAATCCAAAACGGTCGCTACATTTTCGAAAAGTACTTATGGGCCCAAAACGAAAATCGTGTACAAAAGTTACGCTCAATTCTTCGAACGCCGACAATCCAAATATGCAAATGCTCATTCTTCAAAAGAAATAGGCCCAAACACCCTCATACGTCACGGCAAAGCAGTGAGTTCAATCCAAAACGGTCGCCACATTTTCGAAAAGTACTTATGGGCTCAAAACGTACACCGTGTGTAAAGGTTACGCTCAATTCTTCGAACGCCGACAATCCAAATATGCAAGTGGTCGTTCTTCAAAAAACAAACATCTTAAATCCTTCTTATGTCATGACAACGCCGTGAGTTTAACCCAAAACGGTCGCTCCATTAAAGAAAAGTACTTATGGGGGCAAAAAAGAAATCGTGTGCAAAAATTACGCTCAATTCTTCGAGCGTCGACAATCCAAATATGCAAGTGCTCGTTCTTCGAAAAAAATGCCTAAAATCCTTCATACGTCACTATGATGCCGTGAGTTCAATCCAAAACGGTCGCTAAATCTCTGAAAAGTACTTATGGGACCAAAACGAAAACCGTGTGCAAAAGTTACGCTCAATTCTTCGAACGCCGACAATCCAAATATGCAAGTGCTCGTTCTTCGAAAGAAAAATGCCTGAAATCCCTCATACACCACGGCAAAGCGGTGAGTTCAATCCAAAATGGTCGTTACATTTTCGAAACGTACTTATGGGTCCAAAACGGACACTGTGTGTAAAAGTTATGTACAATTCTTTGAATGCCGACAATACAAGTATGCAAGTGCTCGTTCTTCGACAAAAATGCCCGAAATCCCTCATACGTCACGGCAAAACTGTGAGTTCTATCCAAAACGGTCGCTACATTTCCGAAAAGTGCTTATGGGCCCAAAACATACACCGTGTGCAAAAGTTACGCTCAATTTTTCGAACGTCGACAATTTAAATATGCAAGTGCTCGTTCTTCAAAAAAGAAATGGTCGAAGTCCCTCTTACATCACGACGATGCTGTGAGTTCAATCCAAAACGGTCGCTACACTTCCGAAAAGTACTTATGGGCCCAAAATGAAAATCGTGTGTAAAAGTTACGCTCAATTCTTCGAACATCGACAATCCAAATATGCAAGTGCTCGTTCTTCGAAAAAATGCCCGAAATCCCTCATACATCATGGCAAAGCGGTGAGTTCAATCAAAACGGTCGCTACATTCCCGAAAAGTACTTATGGGCCCAAAACGGACACCGTGTGTAAAAGTTTCGCTCAATTCTTATAATGCCGACAATCCAAGTATGCAAGTGCTCGTTCTTTAAAAAAATGCCTGAAATCCCTCATACGTCACGGCAAAGTGGTGAGTTCACTCTAAAACGGTCGCTACATTTTCGAAAAGTACTTATGGGTCCAAAACGGACACCGTGTGCAAAAGGTACGCTCAATTCTTCGAACGCCGACAATCCAAATATGAAAGTGCTCATTTTTTGAAAAACAAATGGTTGAAATCCCTCTTACATCACGACGATGCCGTGAGTTCAATCCAAAACTATCGCTACATTTCTGAAAAGTACTTATGGGCCCAAAACGGAAATCGTGTGCAAAAGTTATGCTCAATTCTTCGAATGCCGACAATACAACTATGCAAGCGCTCGTTCATCGAAAAACAAATGGCCGAAGTCCCTCTTACATCAAGATGATGCTGTGAGTTCAATCCAAAATGGTCGCTATATTTTCGAAAAGTACTTATGGGCCCAAAACAAAAATCGTGTGTAAAAGTTACGCTCAATTCTTCGAACGCCGACAATCCAAATATGCAAATGCTCGTTCTTCGAAAAAAATGCCCGAAATCCCTGATACGTCATGGCAAAGCTATGAGTTCAATCCAAAACGGTCACTACATCTCCGAAAAGTACTTATGGGCCCAAAACGAAAATCGTGTGCAAAAGTTAAGCTCAATTCTTCGACCACCGACAATCCAAATATGCAAGTGCTCGTTCTTCGAACGAAAAATACCCGAAAACCCTTATACATCATGGCAACGTGGAGAGTTCAGTCCAAAACAGTCGCTACATTTTCAAAAAGTACTTATGGGCCCAAAACGGACACCGTGTGTAAAAGTTACTCTAAATTCTTCGAATACCAACAATCCAAGTATGCAAGTGCTCGTTCTTCCAAAAAAATGCCCGAAATCCCTCATACGTCACGGCAAAGCTGTGAGTTCAATCCAGAACGATTGCTACATTTCCGAAAAGTGCTTATGGGCCCAAAACGTACAACGTACGCAAAAGTTACGATCAATTTTTCGAACGTCGACAATCTAAATATGCAAGTGCTTGTTCTTCAAGAAACAAATGGCTGAAATCCCTCTAACGTCACGATGATGCCGTGAGTTCAATCCAAGACGGTCGCTACATTTTCGAAAAGTATTTATGGGCCCAAAACGAAAACCGTGTGCAAAAGTTACGCTCAATTCTTCGAACGCCGACAATCTAAATATGCAAGTTCTCGTTCTTCGAAAGAAAAATACCTAAAATCCCTCATACATCACGGCAAAGAAGTGAGTTCAATCCAAAACGGTCGCTACATTTTCGAAAATTACTAATGGGTCCAAACGGTCATCGTGTGCAAAAGTTACGCTCAATTCTTCGAACACTGACAATCCGAATATGCAAGTGCTCGTTCTTCGAAAAAATGCCCGAAATCCCTCATACATCACGGTAAAGCGGTGAGTTCAGTCCCAAACGGTCGCTACATTTTTGAAAAGTCCTTATGGGCCCAAAACGAACACCGTGTGCAAAAGTTACGCTCAATTTTTCGAACGTCGACAATCCAATTATGTAAGTGCTCGTTCTTCGAAAAACAAATGATCGAAATCCCTCTTACGTCATGTTGATTCCGTGAGTTCAATCCAAAATGGTCGCTACATTTTCGAAAAGTACTTATGGGCCCAAAACGGACACCGTGTGCAAAAGTTACGGTCAATTCTTCAAACGCCGACAATCCAAATATGCAAGTGCTCGTTCTTCAAAAAACAAACGGTCGAAATCCCTCTTACGTCACGACGATGGCGTAAGTTCAATCCAAAATGGTCGCTACATTTTCGAAAAGTACTTATGGGCCCAAAACGGACATCGTGTGCCAAAGTTACGCTCAATTCTTCGAATGCCAACAATCCAAATATGCAAGTACTCATTCTTCGAAAAATAGACGGTCGAAATCCCTCTTATGTCACGACGATGCCATGAGTTCAATTCAAAATGATCGCTACATTTTCGAAAAGTACTTATGGGCCCAAAACGAAAATCGTGTGTAAAAGTTACGCTCAATTCTTCGAACGTCAACAATCCAAATATGCAATTGCTCGTTCTTCAAAAAAATTTCAGAAATCCCTCATACGTCACGGCAAAGTTGTGAGTTCAATCCAAAACGGTCGCTACATTTCCGAAAAGTACTTATGGGGCCAAAGCAAAAACCGTGTGCAAAAGTTACGCTCAATTCTTCAAACACCGACAATCCAAATATGCAAGGGCTTGTTCTTCGAAAGAAAAACACCTGAAATCCCTCATACGTCGCAGAAAAGCTGTGAGTTCAATCCAAAACGGTCGCTACATTTTCGAAAAGTACTTATGGGCCCAAAACGGCCATCGTATGCGAAAGTTACGCTCAATTTTTCGAACGTCGACAATCTAAATATGGAAGTGCTCGTTCTTCAAAAAACAAATGGCCAAAATCCCTCTTATGTCACGATGATGCCGTGAGTTCAATTCAAGACGGTCACTACATTTCCGAAAAGTACTTATGGGCCCAAAACGAAAACCGTGTGCAAAAGTTACGCTCAATTCTTCGAACACCGACAATCCAAATTTGCAAGCTCTTGTTCTACGAAAGAAAAATCCACAAAATCCCTCATACATCACGGCAAAGTAGTGAGTTCAATCCAAAACGGTCGCTACATTTATAAAAATTACTTATGGTCCCAAAACGGACACCGTGTGCAAAAGTTACGCTCAATTCTTCGAACGCCGACAATCAAAAAATATGCAAGTGCTCATTCTTTGAAAAACAAACGATCAAAATCCCTCTTACGTCACGACGATGCCGTGAGTTCAATCCAAAACAGTCGCTACATTTTCGAAAAGTACTTATGGGCCCAAAATGGAAACCGTGTGCAAAAGTTACGCTCAATTCTTCGAACGCTGACAATCCAAATATGCAAGTGCTCGTTCTTCCAAAAACAAATAGTTAAAATCCCTCTTACGTCATGACGATGCCATGAGTTCAATCCAAAACGATTGCTACATTTTTGAAAAGTTTTATGGGCCAAAAACGGAAACCGTGTACAAAAGTTACACTCAATTCTTCAAACACCGACAATCCAAATATTCAAGTTCTTGTTCTTCGAAAGTAAAATACCCAAAATCCATCATTCGTTATTGCAAAGCAGTGAGTTCAATCCAAAACGGTTGCTACATTTTCGAAAAGTGCTTATGGGCCCAAAACGGACTACGTGCGCAAAAGTTACGATCAATTTTTCGAACGTCGACAATCTAAATATGCAAGTGCTCGTTCTTCAAGAAACAAATGGCCGAAATCCCTCTTACGTCACGACGATGCCATGAGTTCAATCCAAGACGGTCGCTACATTTCCGAAAAGTACTTATGGGCCTAAAACGGAAATCGTGTGCAAAAGTTACGCTCAATTCTTCGAACGCTGACAATCTAAATATGCAAGTTCTCGTACTTCGAAAGAAAAATACCCAAAATCCCTCGTACATCACGGCAAAGCAGTGAGTTCAATCCAAAACGGTCGCTACATTTTCGAAAATTACTTATGGGTCCAAAACAGTCATCGTGTGCAAAAGTTACGCTCAATTCTTCGAACACCGACAATCAGAATATGCAAGTGCTCGTTCTTCAAAAAAATGCCCGAAATCCCTTATACGTCACGGCATAGCGGTGATTTCAATCCCAAACGGTCGCTACATTTTCAAAAAGTACTTATGGGCCCAAAACGGACACCGTGTGCAAAAGTTACGGTCAATTCTTCAAACGCCAACAATCCAAATATGCAAGTGCTCGTTCTTTGAAAAACAAATGGTCGAAATCCCTCTTACGTCACGACGATGCCGTGAGTTCAATCCAAAAGGGTTGCTACATTTTCGAAAAGTACTTATGGGCCCAAAACGGACACCGTGTGCCAAAGTTACGCTCAATTCTTTGAATGCCAACAATCCAAATATGCAAATACTCATTTTTCGAAAAAGAGACGGTCAAAATCCCTCTTACGTGACGACGATGCCGTGAGTTCAATTCAAGATGATCGCTACATTTTCGAAAAGTACTTATGGGCCCAAAACGAAAACCGTGTGTAAAAGTTACGCTCAATTCTTCGAACGTCGACAATCCAAATATGCAAGTGCTCGTTCTTCGAAAAAAATGCCTGAAATCCCTCATACGTAACGGCAAAGTTGTGAGTTCAATCCAAAATGGTCGCTACATTTCCGAAAAGTACTTATGGGGCCAAAGCAAAAACTGTGTGCAAAAGTTACGCTCAATTCTTCGAACACCGAAAATCCAAATATGCAAGTGCTCGTCATACGTCACAAAAAGCTGTGAGTTATATCCAAAATGGTCGCTACATTTTCGAAAAGTACTTAGGGGCCCAAAACGGACACCGTATACGAAAGTTACGCTCAATTTTTCGAACGTCGACAATCTAAATATGAAAGTGCCCGTTCTTTAAAAAACAAACGGCCAAAATCCCTCTTATGTCACGACGATGCCGTAAGTTCAATCCAAGATGATCGCTAAATTTTCGAAAAGTACTTATAGGCCCAAAATGGAAATCGTGTGCAAAAGTTACGCTCAATTCTTCGAATGCCGACAATCTAAATTTGCAAGCTCTCGTTCTACGAAAGAAAAATCCCCAAAATCCCTCATACATCACGGCAAAGCAGTGAGTTCAATCCAAAACGGTCGCTACATTTATAAAAATTACTTATGGGCCCAAAACGGACACAGTGTGCAAAAGTTACGCTCAATTCTTCGAACGCCGACAATCAAAAAATATGCAAGTGCTCATTCTTCGAAAATAAAATGATCGAAATCCCTCTTACGTCACGACGATGCCGTGAGTTCAATCCAAAACGGTCGCTACATTTCCGAAATGTACTTATGGGCCCAAAATGGAAACCGTGTGCAAAAGTTACGCTCAATTCTTCGAACGCCGACAATCCAAATATGCAAGTGCTCGTTCTTCCAAAAACAAATAGTCGAAATCCCTCTTACGTCATGATGATGCCATGAGTTCAATCCAAAACGATCTTTACATTTTCGAAAAGTACTTATGGGCCCAAAACAGAAACTGTGTACAAAAGTTACGCTCAATTCTTCGAACACCGACAATCTAACTATTCAAGTTCTCGTTCTTCGAAAGAAAAATACCCAAAATCCCTCATACGTTACGGCAAAGCAGTGAGTTCAATCCAAAACGGTCACTACATTTTCGAAAATTACTTATGGGCCCAAAACGGACACTGTGTGCAAAAGTTACGCTCAATTCTTCGAACGCCGACAATCAGAAAATATGCAAGTGCTCGTTCTTCGAAAAACAAACGATCGAAATCCCTCTTACGTCATGACGATGCCGTAAGTTCAAACCAAAACGGTCGCTACATTTTTGAAAAGTACTTATGGGCCCAAAACGGACACCGTGTACAAAAGTTACGCTCAATTCTTCGAACGCCGACAATCCAAATATGCAAGTGCTAGTTCTTTAAAAAACAAACGGTTGAAATCCCTCTTACGTCACGATGATGCCGTGAGATCAATCCAAAACGATCGCTACATTTTCGAAAGGTACTTATGGGCCAAAAATGGAAACCGTGTGCAAAAGTTATGGTCAATTCTACAATCCAATTATGCAAGTGCTCGTTCTTCAAAAAAATGATCAAAATCCCACTTACGTTATGATGATGCCGTGAGTTCAATCCAAAATGGTCGCTACATTTTCGAAAAGTACTTATGGGCCCAAAACGGATACCGAGTGCAAAAGTTACGCTCAATTCTTCGAACGCCGACAATCCAAATAGCAATTGCTCGTTCTTTGAAAAATGAGCGGCTGAAATCCTCTTATGTCCCGACGATGCCGTAAGTTCAATCCTAAACGGTCGCTACATTTTCGAAAAGTACTTATGGGCCCAAAATGAAAACCGTGTGCAAAAGTTACGCTCAATTCTTCGAACGCCGACAATCCAAATATGCGAGTGCTCGTTCTTCGAACAAAATGCCCGTAATCCCTCATACATGACGGCAAAGCTGTGAGTTCAATTCAAAACGGTCGCTACATTTTCAAAAAGGACTTATGGGCCCAAAACGAAAATCGTGTGCAAAAGTTACGCTTAATTCTTCGAACGCCGACAATCCAAATATGCAAGTGCTCGTTCTTCCAAAAAAATGCCTGAAATCCCTCATACATCATGGTAAAGCTGTGAGTTCAATCCAAAACGGTCGCTATATTTCCAAAAAGTACTTATGGGCCCAAAATGGACATCGTGTGCAAAAGTTACGCTCAATTCTTCGAACGCCGACAATCCAAATATGCAAGTGCTCGTTCTTCAAAAAACAAACAGTTGAAATCCATCTTACGTCACGACGATGCCATGAGTTTAACCCAAAACAGTTGCTACGTTAACGAAAAGTACTTATGGGCCCAAAACGGAAACCGTGTGCAAAAGTTACGCTCAATTCTTGAGCGCCGACAATCCAAATATACAAGTGCTCGTTCTTTGAAAAAAATGCCCGAAATCCCTCATACTTCATGGCAAAGCTGTGAGTTCAATCCAAAACGGTCGCTACATTTCCGAAAAGTACTTATGGGCCCAAAAGGGACACCGAGTGCAAAAGATACGCTCAATTCTTCGAACGCCGACAATCTAAATATGCAACTGCTCATTCTTCAAAAAACAAATGGTCGAAATACCTCTTATGTCACGACGATGCCTTGAGTTCAATCCAAAATGGTCGCTACATTTCCGAAAAGTGCTTATGGGTCCAAAAAGGAAACCGTGTGCAAAAGTTATGCTCAATTCTTCGAACGTCGAAAATCCGAATATGTAAGTGCTCGTTCTTCGAAAAACAAATGGCCGAGGTCCCTCTTACATCACGATGATGCCGTGAGTTCAATCAAAAACGATCAACACATTTTTGAAAAGTACTTATGGGCCCAAAACGAAAATCGTGTGCAAAAGTTATGCTCAATTCTTCGAACGTCGACAATCCAAATATGCAAGTGCTCGTTCTTCGAAAAAAGAACGATCAAAATCACTTACATCACGACGATGCCGTGTGTTCAATCCAAAACGATCGTTACACTTTCGAAAAGTACTTATGGGCCCAAAACGGACACCGAGTGCAAAAGTTACGCTCAATTCTTCGAACGCCGACAATCCAAATATGCAAGTGCTCGTTCTTTGAAAAACGAGCGGCTGAAATCCCTCCTATGTCACGACGATGCCGCGAGTTCAATCCTAAACGGTCGCTACATTTCCGAAAAGTACTTATGGGCCCAAAACGAAAATCGTGTGCAAAAGTTACGCTCAATTCTTCGAACGCCGACAATCCAAATATGCGAGTGCTCGTTCTTCGAACAAAATACCCGTAATCCCTCATACGTGACGGCAAAGCTATGAGTTCAATTTAAAATGGTCGCTACATTTTCAAAAAGGACTTATGGGCCCAAAACAAAAATCGTGTGCAGAAGTTACGCTCAATTCTTCGAACGCCGACAATCCAAATATGCAAGTACTCGTTCTTCCAAAAAAATGCCTGAAATCCCTCATACATCATGGCAAAGCTGTGAGTTCAATCCAAAACGGTCGCTATATTTCCGAAAAGTACTTATGGGCCGAAAATGGACATCGTGTGCAAAAGTTACGCTCAATTCTTCGAACGCCGACAATCCAAATATGCAAGTGCTCGTTCTTCAAAAAACAAATAGTTGAAATCCATCTTACGTCACGACGATGTCGTGAGTTTAACCCAAAATAGTTGCTACGTTAACGAAAAGTACTTATGGGCCTAAAACGGAAACTGTGTGCAAAAGTTACGCTCAATTCTTGAGCGCCGACAATCCAAATATACAAGTGCTCGTTCTTTGAAAAAAATGCCCAAAATCCCTCATACTTCATGGCAAAGCTGTGAGTTCAATCCAAAACTGTCGCTACATTTCCGAAAAGTACTTATGGGCCCAAAAGGGACACCGAGTGCAAGAGATACGCTCAATTCTTCGAACGCCGACAATCCAAATATGCAACTGCTCATTCTTCAAAAAACAAACGGTCGGAATACCTCTTATGTCACGACGATGCCGTGAGTTCAATCCAAAACGGTCGCTACATTTCCGAAAAGTGCTTATGGGTCCAAAACGGAAACCGTGTGCAAAAGTTATGCTCAATTCTTCGAACGTCGAAAATCCAAATATGTAAACAGCCGAGGTCCCTCTTACATCACGATGATGCCGTGAGTTCAATCCAGAACGATCAATACATTTTCGAAAAGTACTTATGGGCCCAAAACGAAAATCGTGTGCAAAAGTTATGCTCAATTCTTCGAACGTCGACAATCCAAATATGCAAGTGCTCGTTCTTCGAAAAAAGAACGATCAAAATCCAACTTACATCACGACGACGCCGTGCGTTCAATCCAAAACGATCGTTACACTTTCGAAAAGTACTTATGGGCCCAAAACGGACACCGAGTGCAAAAGTTACGCTCAATTCTTCGAACGTCGACAATCCAAATATGCAAGTGCTCGTTCTTTGAAAAACGAGCGGCTGAAATCCCTCCTATGTCACGACGATGCCGCGATTTCAATCCTAAACGGTCGCTACATTTCCGAAAAGTACTTATGGGCCCAAAACGAAAATCGTGTGCAAAAGTTACGCTCAATTCTTCGAACGCCGACAATCCAAATATGCAAGTGCTTGTTCTTCGAACAAAATGCCCGTAATCCCTCATACGTGAGGGCAAAGTTGTGAGTTCAATCCAAAACGGTCGCTACATTTTCGAAAAGGACTTATGGGCCCAAAACAAAAACCGTGTGCAAAAGTTACGCTCAATTCTTCAAACGCCGACAATCCAAATATGTAAGTGCTCGTTCATCCAAAAAAATGCCTGAAATCCCTCATACATCATGGCAAAGCTATGAGTTCAATCCAAAATGGTTGCTATATTTCCGAAAAGTACTTATGGGCCCAAAATGGACATCGCGTGCAAAAGTTACGCTCAATTCTTCGAACGCCGACAATCCAAATATGCAAGTGCTCGTTCTTCAAAAAACAAACAGTTGAAATCAATCTTACGTCACGACGATGCCCTGAGTTTAACCCAAAACGTTCGCTACATTAACGAAAAGTACTTATGGGCCCAAAACGGAAACCGTGTGCAAAAGTTATGCTCAATTCTTCGAGCGCCGACGATCCAAATATACAAGTGCTCGTTCTTTGAAAGAATGCCCGAAATCCCTCATACTTCATGGCAAAGCTGTGAGTTCAATCCAAAACGGTCGCTACATTTTCGAAAAGTACTTATGGGCCCAAAAGGGACACCGAGTGCAAAAGATACGCTCAATTCTTCGAACGCCGACAATCCAAATATGCAACTGCTCATTCTTCGAAAAACAAATGGTCGAAATACCTCTTATGTCACGACGATGCCGTGGGTTCAAACCAAAATGGTCACTACATTTCCGAAAAGTGCTTATGGGGCCAAAACGGAAACCGTGTGCAAAAGTTATGCTCAATTCTTCGAACGTCGAAAATCCAAATATGTAAGTGCTCGTTCTTCAAAAAAAACATCTGAAATCCCTCTTACATCACGACGATGCTGTGAGTTTAACCCAAAAAGGTCGCTCCATTAACGAAAAGTACTTATGGGCCCAAAACGGAAACAGTGTGCGAAAGTTACGCTCAATTCTTCGAGCGCCGACAATCTAAATATGCAAGTGCTCGTTCTTCGAAAAAAATGCCCGAAATCTCTCATACGTCACGACGATGCCGTGAGTTCAATCCAAAACAGTCGCTACATTTTCGAAAAGTACTTATGGGCCCAAAACGAAAACCGTATGTAAAAGTTACGCTCAATTCTTTGAACACCGACAATCCAAATAAGCAAGTGCTCGTTCTTCAAAAAAAATGCCCGAAATCCCTCATAAGTGACGGCAAAGCTGCGAGTTCAATCCAAAACCGTCGCTAAATCTCTGAAAAGTACTTATAGGACCAAAACGAAAATCGTGTGCAAAAGTTACGCTCAATTCTTCGAACGTCGACAATCCAAATATGCAAGTGCTCGTTCTTCGAAAGAAAAACGCCCGAAATCCCTCATACGTCATGGCAAAGCAGTGAGTTCAATCCAAAACGGTCGTTACATTTCTGAAAAGTACTTATGGGCCCAAAACGGACACCGTGTGTAGAAGTTAAGCTCAATTCTTCGAATGTCGACAATACAAGTATGCAAGTGGTCGTTCTTCGAAAAAAATGTCCGAATTCCGTCATACGTAATGGCAAAGCTATGAGTTCAATCCAAAACGGTCGCTACATTATCGAAAAGTACTTATGGTCCCAAAACGTACACCGTGTGCAAAAGTTACGCTCAATTTTTCAAATGTCGACAATCTAAATATGCAAGTGCTCGTTCTTCAAAAAACAAATGGCCAAAGTCCCTCTTACATCACGACGATGCCGTGAGTTCAATCTAAAACGGTCGCTACATTTTCGAAAAGTACTTATGGGCCCAAAACGAAAATCGTGTGTAAAAGTTAAGCTCAATTCTTCGAACGTCGACAATCCAAATATGCAAGTGCTCGCTCTTCTAAAAAATGCTCGAAATCTCTCATACGTCATGGCAAAGAGGTGAATTCAATCAAAATGGTCGCTACATTTTCGAAAAGTACTTATGCGCCCAAAATGGACACCGGGTGTAAAAGTTATGCTCAATTCTTCGAATGCCGACAATCTAAGTATGCAAGTGCTCGTTCTTCGAAAAAATGCCCGAAATCCTTCATACGTCATGGCAAGGTGGTGAGTTCAATCAAAAACGGTCGCTACATTTCTGAAAAGTACTTATGGGCCCAAAACGGACACCGTGTACAATAGGTACGATCAATTCTTCGAACGCTGACAATCCAATTATGTAAGTACTCATTTTTTGAAGAACAAACAGTCGAAATCCCTCTTACGTCACGACGATGCCGTGAGTTCAATCCAAAACGATCGCTACATTTTTGAAAAGTACTTATGGGCCCAAAACGGAAACCGTGTGCAAAAGTTATGCCCAATTCTTCGAACGTCAACAATCCAAATATGCAAGTGCTCATTCATCGAAAAACAAACGGCCGAAGTCCCTCTTACCCAATGATGATGCCGTGAGTTCAATCCAAAACGGTCGCTACATTTTCGAAAAATACTTATGGGCCTAAAATGAAAATCGTGTGTAAAAGCTACTCTCAATTCTTCGAACGCCAACAACCCAAATATGCAAGTGCTCGTTCTTCGAAAAAAATGCTCGAAATCCCTCATATGTCAAGGTAAAACTGTGAGTTCAGTCCCAAACGGTCGGTACATCTCTGAAAAGTACTTATGGGCCCAAAACGAAAATCGTGTGCAAAAGTTACACTCAATTCTTTGAACACCGACAATCCAAATATGCAAGTGCTCATTCTTCGAAAGAAAAATGCCAAAAATCCCTCATACGTCACGGCAAAGCTGTGAGTTCAATCCAAAATGGTCGCTACATTTCCAAAAAGTACTTATGGGCCCAAAATGGACACCGTGTGTAAACGTTACGCTCAATTCTTCGAATGCCATCAATCCAAGTATGCAATTGCTCGTTCTTCAAAAAAAAAGGCTAAAATCCCTCATACACACGGCAAAGCTGTGAGTTCAATTCAAAACACTAGCTACATTTCCGAAAAGTGCTTATGGGCCCAAAACGGACACCGTGTGCTAAAGTTACGCTCAATTTTTCGAACGTCAACAATCTAAATATGCAAGTGATCATTCTTCAACAACTAAATAGCCAAAATCTCTCTTACATCACGACGATGCCATGTGTTCAATCCAAGACGATCGCTACATTTCCAAAAAGTACTTACGGGCCCAAAATGGAAACCGTGTGCAAAAGTTAAGCTCAATTCTTCGAACGCCGACAATCCAAATATGCAAGTTCTCATTCTTCGAAAGAAAAAATACCTAAAATCCCTCATACGTCACGGCAAAGCAGTGAGTTTAATCCAAAACGGTCGCTACATTTTCGAAAATTACTTATGGGCCCAAAACGGACAACGTGTCCAAAAGTTACGCTCAATTTATTCGAACGCCGACAATCCAAATATGCAAGTGCTCGTTCTTCAAAAAAATGCCTGAAATCCCTCATACGTCATGGCAAAGTGGTGAGTTCAATCCAAAATGGTCGCTAAATTTTCGAAAAGTACTTATGGGCACAAAACGGACACCGTGTGCAAAAGTTACGCTCAATTCTTCGAACGTCGACAATCCAAATATGCAAGTGCTCATTCTTCGAAAAACAAATGATCGAAATCCCTCTTATGTCACGATGATGCCATGAGTTCAATACAAAACGATCGCTACATTTTCGAAAAGTACTTATGGGCCAAAAACGAAAATCGTGTGCAAAAGTTGTGCTCAATTCTTCGAGCGCCGACAATCCTAAAATGTAAGTGCTCGTTCTTCGAAAAGTAAGCCACCGAAATCCCTCTTACGCCACAACGATGCTGTGAGTTCAATCCAAAGCGGTCGCTGCATTTTAGAAAAGTACTTATGGGCCCAAAACGAAAATTGTGTGCAAAAGTTATGCTCGATTCTTTGAAAGTCGACAATCCAAATATGCAAGTGCTCGTTCTTCGAAAAACAAACGATCGAAATTCCTCT
Organism: Olea europaea var. sylvestris; assembly: GCF_002742605.1. Classification (NCBI taxonomy): domain Eukaryota; kingdom Viridiplantae; phylum Streptophyta; class Magnoliopsida; order Lamiales; family Oleaceae; genus Olea; species Olea europaea. Next base: position 497,786 of record NW_019245399.1, on the reverse strand, counting down.
TACATCACGACGATGTCGTGAGTTCAATCCAAAATGATCGCTACATTTCCGAAAAGTACTTATGGGCCCAAAACGGAAATTGTGTGCAAAAGTTATGCTCATTTTCTTCGAATGCCGACAATCCAAATATGCAAGTGCTCGTTCTTCAAAAAACAAATGTCGAAGTCCCTCTTACGTCACGACAATGCCGTAAGTTCAATCCAAAACGGTCGCTACATTTTCAAAAAGTACTTATGGGCCCAAAATGAAAACCGTGCGTAAAAGTTACGCTCAATTCTTGGAACGCCGACAATCCAAATATGTAAGTGCTCGTTCTTCAAAAAAATTGCCCAAAATCCCTCATACGTCATGGCAAAGTAGTGAGTTCAATCCAAAACGGTTACTACATCTCCGAAAAGTACTTATGGGCCCAAAAGGAAAACCGTGTGCAAAAGTTACGCTCAATTCTTCAAACGCCGACAATCCAAATATGCAAATGCTCGTTCTTCGAAAACAATGCCCAAAATCCCTCATACGTCATGGCAAAGCGGTGAGTTCAATCCAAAACGGTCGCTACATTTTCGAAAAGTACTTATGGGCCCAAAACGGACACCGTGCGCAAAAGTTACGCTCAATTCTTCGAACGTCGACAATCCAAGTATGCAAGTGCTCGTTCTTCGAAAAAAATGCCAGAAATCCCTCATACGTCATGGCAAAGCTGTGAGTTCAATCCAAAACGGTCGCTACATTTCCTAAAAGTGCTTATGGGCCTAAAACGGACACCATGTGCAAAAGTTACGCTCAATTTTTCGAGCGTCGACAATATAAATATGCAAGTGCTCTTTCATCAATAAACAAATGGCCAAAATTCCTCTTACGTCACGACGATGCCGTGAGTTAAATCCAAGACGGTCGCTACATTTCCAAAAAGTACTTATGGGCCCAAAACGGAAACCGTGTGCAAAAGTTATGCTCAATTCTTCGAATGCCGACAATACAATTATGCAAGTTCTCATTCTTCGAAAGAAAAATACCAAAAATCCCTCATACGTCACCACAAAGCAGTGAGTTCAATCCAAAACGGTCGCTATATTTCTGAAAATTACTTATGGGTCCAAAACGGACATCGTGTGCAAAATTTACGCTCAATTCTTCGAACGTCGACAATCCATATGCAAGTGCTCGTTCTTCGAAAAAATGCCCGAAATCCCTCATACGTCATGGTAAAGCAGTAAGCTCAATCCAAAACGTTCGCTACATTTTCGAAAAGTACTTACGGGCCCAAAACGGACACCGTGCGTAAAAGTTATGCTCAATTCTTCGAACGCCGACAATCCAAATATGCAAGTGCTCGTTCTTCAAAAAACAAACGATCGAAATCCCTCTTACGTCATGGTGATGCCGTGAATTCAATCCAAAACGGTCGCTACATTTTTGAAAAGTACTTATGGGCCCAAAACGGACACCGTGTGCAAAAGTTACACTCAATTCTTCGAACGCCGACAATTCAAAAATGCAAGTGCTCGTTCTTCGAAAAACAAACTGTCGAAATCCCTCTTACGTCACGACGATGCCGAGAGTTCAATCCAAAATGATCGCTTCATTTTCGAAATGTACTTATGGGCCCAAAACGAAAACCATGTGCAAAAGTTGTGCTCAATTCTTCGAACGCCAACAATCCAAATATACAAGTGCTCGTTCTTCAAAAAATAAACGGCCAAAATCCCTCTTTCGTCACGACGATGCTGTGAGTTCAATCCAAAATGGTCGCTACATTTCCCAAAAATACTTATGGGCCCAAAACGAAAATCGTGTGTAAAATTTCCGCTCAATTCCTCGAACGCCGACAATCCAAATATGCAAGTGCTCGTTCTTCGAAAAAAATGCCCGAAATCCCTCATACGTCACGCCAAAGCTGCGAGTTCAATCCAAAACGGTCGCTAAATCTCCGAAAAGTACTTATGGGCCCAAAACGAAAATCGTGTACAAAAGTTACGCTCAATTCTTTGAACGCCGACAATCCAAATATGCAAGTGCTCGTTCATCGAAAGAAATATGCCCGAAATCCCTCATACATCATGGCAAAGCGGTGAGTTCAATCCAAAATGGTCGTTACATTTTCGAAAAGTACTTATGGGCCCAAAACGGGCACCGTGTGTAAAAGTTACGCTCAATTCTTCGAATGTTGACAATACAGGTATGCATGTGCTCGTTCTTCGAAAAAATGCCCGAAATCCCTCATACGTCACGGCAAAGCAGTGAGTTCAATCCAAAATGGTCGCTACATTTCCGAAAAGTGTTTATGGGCCCAAAACGTACACTGTGTGCAAAAGTTACGCTCAATTTTTCGAACGTCGACAATCTAAATATGCAAGTGCTCGTTCTTCAAAAAACAAACGGCCAAAATCCCTCTTATCTCATGATGATGCCGTGAGTTCAATCCAAGATGGTCGCTACATTTCTGAAAAGTACTTATGGGCCCAAAATGGAAACCGTGTACAAAAGTTACGCTCAATTCTTCGAAAGCCGACAATCCAAATATGCAAGTGCTTGTCCTTCAAAAAACAAACAGCTGAAATCCCTCTTACGTCACGATGATACCGTGAGTTTAACCCAAAACGGTCGCTACATTGACGAAAAGTACTTATGGGCCCAAAACGAAAACCGTGTGCAAAATTTAGGCTCAATTCTTCGAGCGCCGACAATCGAAATATGCAAGTGCTCGTTCTTCGAAAAAAATGCCCAAAATCCCTCATACGTCATGGCAAAGCTGTGAGTTCAATCCAAAACGGTAGCTACATTTTCGAAAATTACTTATGGGCCCAAAACGGACACCGTGTGTAAAAGGTACGCTCAATTCTTTGAACGTTGACAATCCAAATATGCAAATGCTCGTTCTTCGAAAAATAAACTGTCAAAATCCCTTTTACGTCGTGACGATGCAATGAGTTCAATCCAAAACGATCGCTACATTTCCGAAAAGTACTTATGGACCTAAAACGAAAACTGTGTGCAAAAGTTATGCTCAATTCTTCAAACGCCGACAATCCAACTATGTAAGTTCTCGTTTTTCGAAAAACAAACGGTCGAAGTCTCACTTACGTCATAACGATGCCATGAGTTCAATCCAAAACGTTTGCTACATTTTCGAAAAGTACTTATGGGCCCAAAACGAAAACCGTGTGTAAAAGTTATGCTCAATTCTTCGAACGTCGACCACCTAAATATGCAAGTGCTCGTTCTTCAAAAAAATGCCCGAAATCCCTCATACGTCACGACAAAGCTGTAAGTTCAATCGAAAACGGTCGCTACATCTCCAAAAAGTACGTATCGGCCCAAAACGAAAATCGTGTGCTAAAGTTACGCTCAATTCTTCAAACGCCGAAAATCCAAATATGCAAGTGCTCGTTCATCGAAAGAAAAATGCCCAAAATCCCTCATACATCACGGCAAAGTGATGAGTTCAATCCAAAAAGGTCGCTACATTTCCGAAATTTACTTATGGGCCCAAAACGGACACCGTGTACAAAAGTTATGCTCAATTCTTCGAACGTGAACAATCCATATATGCAAGTGCTCGTTCTTCAAAAAAAATGCCAAAAATCCCTCATACGTCTCGGCAAAGCGGTGAGTTCAATCCAAAACTGTCGCTACATTTTCTAAAAGTACTTATGGGCCCAAAACGGACACCGTGCGCAAAAGTTACGCTCAATTCTTCGAACGCCGACAATCTAAATATGTAAGTGCTCGTTCTTCAAAAACAAATGATCGAAATCCCTCTTACATCACGGTGACGCCATGAGTTCAATCAAATACGGTCGCCACATTTCTGAAAAGTACTTATGGGCCCAAAACGGATACCGTGTGCAAAAGTTACGCTCAATTCTTCGAATGCCGACAATCCAAATATGCAAGTGCTCATTCTTCGAAAAACAAACTATCGAAATCCCTCTTACGTCACGACAATGCCGCGAGTTCAATCCAAAATGATCGCTACATTTTCAAAAAGTACTTATGGGTCCAAAACAAAAATCGTGTGCAAAAGTTACGCTCAATTCTTCGAGTGCCGACAATCCAAAAAAGCGAGTGCTCATTCTTCGAAAAAATTGTCCGAAATCCCTCATACGTCACGACAAAGCTGTGAGTTCAATTTAAAATGGTCGTTACATTTTTGAAAAGTACTTATGGGCCCAAAACGGACACCGTGTGTAAAAGTTATGCTAAATTCTTCGAATGCCGACAATAAAAGTGTGCAAGTGCTCGTTTTTCAAAAAAAATGCCCGAAATCCCTCATACACCACGGCAAAGCTGTGAGTTCAATCCAAAACGGTCGCTACATCTCCGAAAAGTACTTATCGGCCCAAAACAAAAGCCGTGTGCAAAAGTTACGCTCAATTCTTCGAACGCCGACAATCTAAATATGCAAGTGCACGTTCTTCGATAGAAAAATGCCCTAAATCCCTCATACGTCATGGCAAAGTGGTGAGTTCAATCCAAAATGGTTGCTACATTTCCAAAAAGTACTTATGGGCCCAAAATGAAAATCGTGTGTAAAAGTTACGCTCAATTCTTCGAACGCCGACAATCCAAATATGCAAGTGCTCGTTCTTCAAAAAACAAACGATCGAAACCCCTCTTACGTCACGGTGATTCCGTGAGTTCAATTCAAAATGGTCGCTACATTTTCGAAAAGTGTTTATGGGCCCAAAACGGACGTCGTGTGCAAAAGTTACGCTCAATTCTTCGAACGCCGACAATCCAAATATACAAGTGCTCGTTCTTCGAAAAACAAACTGTTGAAATCCCTCTTACGTCACGACGATACCGTGAGTTCAATCCAAAATGATCGCTACATTTTCGAATAGTACTTATGGGCCCAAAACGGACGTCGTGTGCAAAAGTTACGCTCAATTCTTCGTACGCCGACTCTCCAAGCGCTCCAAGTATGCAAGTGCTCAATCTTTCGAAAAATTGTCGAAATACCTCGTACGTCACGATGAATTCGTGAGTTCAATCCAAAACGATCGCTACATTTCCAAAAAGTACTTATGGGCCCAAAACGGACGTCGTGTGCAAAAGTTACGCTCAATTCTTCGAACGCCGACAATCCAAATATACAAGTGCTCGTTCTTCGAAAAACAAAATGTTGAAATCCCTCTTACGTCACGATGATACCGTGAGTTCAATCCAAAATGATCGCTACATTTTCGAAAAGTACTTATGGGCCCAAAACGAAAACCGTGTGTAGAAGTTGTGCTCAATTCTTCGAACGCCAACAATCTAAGTATGCAAGTGCTCATTCTTCGAAAAACAAACAGCCGAAATCCCTCCTACGCCACGACAATGCCGTGAGTTCAATCTAAAACGGTCGCTACATTGCCAAAAAGTACTTATGGGCCGAAAATGAAAATCGTGTGTAAAAGTTACGCTCAATTCTTCGAACGCCGACAATCCAAATATGCAAGTGCTCGTTCTTTGAAAAACAAACAATCAAAACCCCTCTTACATCACGGTGATTCCGTGGGTTCAATTCGAAATGGTCGCTACATTTTCGAAAAGTATTTATGGGCCCAAAACGGACGTCGTGTGCAAAAGTTACGCTCAATTCTTCGAACGCCGACAATCCAAATATACAAGTGCTCGTTCTTCAAAAAACAAACGGTTGAAATCCCTCTTACGTCCCGACGATGCCGTGAGTTCAATCCCAAATGATCGCTACATTTTCGAAAAGTATTTATGGGCCCAAAACGAAAACCGTCTGTAGAAGTTGTGCACAATTCTTCAAACGCCAACAATCCAAATATGCAAGTGCTCGTTCTTCGAAAAACAAACGGCTGAAATCCCTCTTACGGTACGACAATGCCGAGAGTTCAATCTAAAACGGTCGCTATATTTCCAAAAAGTACTTATGGGCCCAAAATGAAAACCGTATGTAAAAGATACGCTCAATTCTTCGAATGTCAACAATCCAAATATGCAAGTGCTCGTTCTTCGAAAAAAATGCCCGAAATCCCACATACGTCACGACAAAGTTGTGAGTTCAATCCAAAATGTTCGCTAAAACTTCGAAAAGTACTTATGGGCCCAAATCGAAAACCCTGTGCAAAAGTTACACTCAATTCTTTGAACGCTGACAATCCAAATATGCAAGTGTTTGTTCTTTGAAAGAAAAATGCCTAAAATCCCTCATACGTCACGAAAAAGTGATGAGTTCAATCCAAAATGGTCGTTACATTTCCGAAAAGTACTTATGGGCCCAAAACGGACACAGTGTGTAAAAGTTACGCTCAATTCTTCGAATGACGACAATACAAGTATGCCAGTGCTCGTTCTTCGAAAATAATGCCAGAAATATCTCATACGTCACGGCAAAGCAGTGAGTTCAATCCAGAACGGTCGCTACATTTTCGAAAAGTACTTATGGGTCCAAAACGTACACCGTGTGCAAAAGTTAAGCTCAATTCTTCGAACGCCGACAATCCAAATATGCAAGTTCTCATTCTTCGAAAGAAAAATACCCAAAATTCCTCATACCTCACGATAAATTTGTGAGTTCAATCCAAAATGATTGCTACATTTTCGAAAATTACTTATCGGCCCAAAACGGATACCGCGTGCAAAAGTTACGCTCAATTCTTCGAACGCCGACAATCCAAATATGCAAGTGCTCATTCTTCAAGAAAACAATCAAAATCCCTCTTACATCATGATGATGCCATGAGTTCAATCTAAAACGGTCGCTACATTTCTGAAAAGTACTTATGGGCCCAAAACGAAAACCGTGTGCAAAATTTATTCTCAATTCTTCGAACGTCGACAATCCAAATATGCAAGTGCTCGTTTGTCGAAGAAAATGCCCGAAATCCCTCATACGTCACAGCAAAGCTGTGAGTTCAATCCAAAACGGTCGCTACATTTTTGAAAAGTACTTATGGGCCCAAAACGGACACCGTGTGCAAAATTTACACTCAATTCTTCGAACGCCGACAATCCAAATTTGCAAGTGCTCGTTTTTCGAAAAACAAAAGGTCGAAATCCCTTTTACGTCAGGATAATGCCATGAGTTCAATCCAAAATGATCGCTACATTTTCGAAAAGTACTTATGCACCCAAAACGAAAACCGTGTGCAAAAGTTATGCTCAATTCTTCGAACGTCGACAATCTAAATATGCAAGTGCTCGTTCTTCGAAAAACAAACAATCAAAATCCCTCTTACGTCAGTACGATGCCGAGATTGCAATTCAAAACAGTCGCTACATTTTCGAAAAGTACTTATGGGCCCAAAACGGACAGCGAGTGCAAAAGTTATGCTCAATTCTTCGAATGCGGACAATCCAAATATGCAGGTACTCGTTGATCGAAAAAAATGCCCAAAATCCCTCATACGTCACGGCAAAGCTGTGAGTTCAATCTAAAATGATTGCTACATTTTCAAAAAGTACTTATGGGCCCAAAACGAAAACCGTGTGCAAAAGTTACGCTCTATTCTTCGAACGCCGACAATCCAAATATGCAAGTGCTCGTTCTTTAAAAGAAAAATACCAAAAATCCCTCATACGTCACCGCAAAGCAGTGAGTTCAATCCAAAATGGTCGCTATATTTCTGAAAATTACTTATGGGCCCAAAACGAACACCCTGTGCAAAATTTACGGTCAATTCTTCGAACGTCGACAATCCATATGCAAGTGCTCGTTCTTCAAAAAAAATGCTCGAAATCCCTCATACATCATGGTAAAGCGGTGAGCTCAATCCAAAACGTTCGCTACATTTTCGAAAAGTACTTACGGGCCCAAAATGGACACCGTGCGTAAACGTTACGCTCAATTCTTCGAACGTCGACAATCCAAATATGTAAGTGCTCGTTCTTCAAAAAACAAACGATCGAAATCCCTCTTACGTCATGGTGATGCCGTGAGTTCAATCCAAAACGGTCACTACATTTTTGAAAAATACTTATGGGCCCAAAACGGACACCGTGAACAAAAGTTACGCTCAATTCTTCGAACGCCGACAATCCATATATGCAAGTGCTCGTTCTTCAAAAAAAATGCCAAAAATCCCTCATACATCACGGCAAAGCGGTGAGTTCAATCCAAAACTGTCGCTACATTTTCTAAAAGTACTTATGGGCCCGAAGCGGACACCGTGCGCAAAAGTTACGCTCAATTCTTCGAACGCCGATAATCTAAATATGCAAGTGCTCGTTCATCAAAAAAAATGATCAAAATCCCTCTTACATCACGGTGACGCCGTGAGTTCAATCCAAAACGGTTGCCACATTTCTGAAAAGTACTTATAGGCCCAAAACGGACAACGTGTGCAAAAGTTACGCTCAATTCTTAGAACGCCGACAATCCAAATATGCAAGTGCACGTTCTTCGAAAGAAAAATACCCTAAATCCCTCATACGTCATGGCAAAGTGGTGAGTTCAATCCAAAATGGTCGCTACATTTCCGAAAAGTACTTATGGGCCCAAAACGGACACCGTGTGTAAAAGTTACACTCAATTCTTCGAATGCCGACAATCCAAGTATGCAAGTGATCGTTCTTTGACAAAAATGCCCGAAATCCCTCATACGTCATGGCAAAGCTGTGAGTTCAATTCCAAAACGGTCGTTAAATTTTCGAAAAGTTCTTATGGGCCCAAAATGGACACCGTATGCCAAAGTTACGCTCAATTTTTCGAACGTCGATAATCTAAATATGCAAGTGCTAGTTCATCAAAAAACAAACGATCGAAATCACTCTCATGGCACGACGATGCTTTGAGTTCAATCCAAGACGGTCGCTACATTTCGGAAAAGTACTTATGGGCCCAAAACGAAAACCGTGTGAAAAAGTAATGCTCAATTCTTCGAACGCCGACAATCCAAATATGCAAGTGCTCGTTCTTCGAAAGAAAAATGCTCAAAATCCCTCATTTGTCATGGCAAAGCGATGAGTTCAATCCAAAATGGTCGCTACATTTCCAAAAAGTACTTATGGGCCCAAAATGAAAATCGTGTGTAAAAGTTACGCTCAATTCTTCGAATGCCGACAATCCAAATATGCAAGTGGTCATTCTTCGAAAAACAAACGATCGAAACCCCTCTTACGTCACGATGATTCCGTGAGTTCAATTCAAAACGGTCGCTACATTTTCGAAAAGTATTTATGGGCCCAAAACGGACGTCGTGTGCAAAAGTTACGCTCAATTCTTCGAACGCCGACAATCCAAATATACAAGTGCTTGTTCTTCAAAAAACAAACTGTTGAAATCCCTCTTACGTCACGACGATGCCGTGAGTTCAATCCAAAACGATCGTTACATTTTCGAAAAGTATTTACGGGCCCAAAACGGACGTCGTGTGCAAAAGTTACGCTCAATTCTTCGAACGTCGACAATCCAAATATACAAGTGCTCGTTCTTCGAAAAACAAACTATTGAAATCCCTCTTACGTCACGACGATGCCGTGAGTTCAATCCCAAATGATCGCTACATTTTAGAAAAGTACTTATGGGCCCAAAATGAAAACCGTGCGTAGAAGTTGTGCTCAATTCTTCGAACGCCAACAATCCAAATATGCAAGTGCTCGTTCTTCGAAAAACAAACGGCTAAAATCCCTCTTACGCCACGACGATGCCGTGAGTTCAATCTAAAATGGTCGCTACATTTCCAAAAAAGTACTTATGGGCCTAAAATGAAAACCGTGTGCAAAAGTTACGCTCAATTCTTCGAACGCCGACAATCCAATTATGCAAGTGCTCCTTCTTCGAAAAACAAACGATCGAAATCCCTCTTATGTCACGGTGATTCCGTGAGTTCAATTCAAAACGGTCGCTACATTTCCGAAAAGTATTTATGGGACCAAAACGGACGTCGTGTGCAAAAGTTACCCTCAATTCTTCGAACGCCAACAATCTAAATATACAAGTGCTCGTTCTTCGAAAAACAAACTGTTGAAATCCTTCTTACGTCACGACGATGCTGTGAGTTCAATCCAAAACGATCGCTACATTTTCGAAAAGTATTTATGGGCCCAAAACGGATTTCGTGTGCAAAAGTTACGCTCAATTCTTCGAATGCCGACAATCCAAATATACAAGTGCTCGTTCTTCGAAAAACAAACTGTTGAAATCCCTCTTACGTCACGACGATGCCGTGAGTTCAATCCAAAACGATCGTTACATTTTCGAAAAGTACTTATGGGCCCAAAACGAAAACCGTGCGTAGAAGTTGTGCTCAATTCTTCGAACGCCAACAATCTAAATATGCAAGTGCTCATTCTTCGAAAAACAAACAGCCGAAATCCCTCCTACACCACGACGATGCCGTGAGTTCAATCTAAAATGGTCGCTACATTTCCAAAAATTACTTATGGGCCCAAAATGAAAACCGTGTGTAAAAGTTACGCTCAATTCTTCGAACATCGACAATCTAAATATGCAAGTGCTCGTTCTTCGAAAAAAAAATGATCGAAACCCCACTTACATCACGGTGATTCCATGAGTTCAATTCAAAATGGTCGCTACATTTTCGAAAAGTATTTATGGGACCAAAACGGACGTCGTGTGCAAAAGTTACGCTCAATTCTTCGAACGCCGACAATTTAAATATACAAGTGCTCGTTCTTCAAAAAACAGACTGTTGAAATCCCTCTTACGTCACGACGATGCCGTGAGTTCAATCCCAAACGATCGCTACATTTTCGAAAAGTACTTATGGGCCCAAAACGAAAACCGTGTGTAGAAGTTGTGCTCAATTCTTTGAACGCCAAAAATACAAATATGCAAGTGCTCGTTCTTCAAAAAAAAAAAAACGGTTTAAATCCCTCTTACGCCATGATGATGCCGTGAGTTCAATCTAAAACGGTCGCTATATTTCCAAAAAGTACTTATGGGCCCAAAATGAAGACCGTATGTAAAAGTTACGCTCAATTCTTCGAACGTCGATAATCCAAATATGCAAGTGCTCGTTCTTCGAAAAAAATGCCCGAAATCCCACATAAGTCACGACAAAGTTGTGAGTTCAATCCAAAACGTTCGCTAAATCTTCGAAAAGTACTTATGGGCCCAAATCGAAAACCGTGTGCAAAAGTTACGCTCAATTCTTTGAACGCTGACAATCCAAATATGCAAGTGTTTGTTCTTTGAAAGAAAAATGCCTGAAATCCCTCATACGTCACGAAAAAGTGGTGAGTTCAATCCAAAATGGTCGTTACACTTCCGAAAAGTACTTATGGGCCCAAAACGGACACAGTGTGTAAAAGTTACACTCAATTCTTCGAATGCCAACAATACAGGTATGCCAGTGCTCGTTCTTCGAAAAAAATGCCTGAAATCCCTCATACATCACGGCAAAGCTGTGAGTTCAATCCAGAACGGTCACTACATTTTCGAAAAGTACTTATGGGCCCAAAACGTACACCGTGTGCAAAAGCTAAGCTCAATTCTTCGAACGCCGACAATCCAAGTATGCAAGTTCTCATTCTTCGAAAGAAAAATTCCCAAAATTCCACATACCTCACGATAAAGCTGTGAGTTCAATCCAAAATGATTGCTACATTTTCAAAAATTACTTATCGGCCCAAAATGGATACCGTGTGCAAAAGTTACGCTCAATTCTTCGAACGCCGACAATCCAAATATGGAAGTGCTCGTTCTTCAAGAAAACAATCAAAATCCCTCTTACATCATGATGATGCCATGAGTTCAATCTAAAACTCGCTACATTTCTGGAAAGTACTTATGGGCCCAAAACGAAAATCGTGTGCAAAATTTATGCGTAATTCTTCGAACGCCGACAATCCAAATATGCAAGTGCTCGTTCATCAAAAAAAATGCTTGAAATCTCTCATACGTCACAGCAAAGCTGTGAGTTCAATCTAAAACGGTTGCTACATTTTCGAAAAGTACTTATGGGCCCAAAACGGACACCGTGTGCAAAATTTACGCTCAATTCTTCGAACGCCGACAATCCAAATTTGCAAGTGCTCGTTTTTCGAAAAACAAAAGGTTGAAATCCCTCTTACGTCAGGATGATGCCGTGAGTTCAATCCAAAACGATCGCTACATTTTCAAAAAGTACTTATGGGCCCAAAACGGAATCCGTGTGCAAAAGTTATGCTCAATTCTTCGAACGCCGACAATCCAAATATGCAAGTGCTCGTTCTTCGAAAAATAAATGATCAAAATCGCTCTTACATCAGTGTGATTGCAATTCAAAACAGTCGCTACATTTTCGAAAAGTACTTATGGGCCCAAAATGGACAGCGAGTGCAAAACTTATGCTCAATTCTTCAAATGCCGACAATCCAAATATGCAGTTGCTCGTTGATCGAAAAAAATGCCCAAAATCCCTCATACGTCACGGTAAAGCTGTGAGTTCAATCCAAAATGATCGCTACATTTTCGAAAAGTACTTATGGGCCCAAAACGAAAATCGTGTGCAAAAGTTACGCTCAATTCTTCGAACGCCGACAATCCAAATATGCAAGTGCTCGTTCTTTTAAAGAAAAAGGCCCGATATCCCTCATATGTCATGGCAAAGTAGTGAGTTCAATCCAAATCGGTCGCTTAATCTCCGAAAAGTAATTATGGGCCCAAACCGACACCGTGTGTAAAAGTTATGCTCAATTCTTCGAATGCCGACAATATGCAAGTGCTCATTTTTTGAAAAAAAGACCCGAAATCCCTCATACATCACGGCAAAGCGATGAGTTCAATCCAAAACGGTCGCTACATTTTTGAAAGTACTTATCGGCGCAAAACGGACATCGTGTGTAAAAGTTACGCTCAATTCTTCGAATGCCGACAATCCAAATATGCAAGTGCTCGTTCTTCAAAAAACAAATGGCTAAAATCCCTCTTACGTCATGACGATGCCGTGAGTTCAATCCAAAACGGTCGCTACATTAACGAAAAGTACTTATGGGCCCAAAACGAAAACAGTGTGCAAAAGTTACGCTCAATTCTTCGAGCGCCAACAATCCAAAAATGCGAGTGCTCGTTCTTCGAAAAAAATGCCCGAAATCCCTCATACGTCACGGTAAAACTATGAGTTATATCCAAAACGGTCGTTAAATCTCCGAAAAGTACTTATGGGCCCAAAATGAAAATCGTGTCCAAAAGTTACGCTCAATTCTTCGAACGCCGACAATCCAATTATGCATGTGCTCGTTCTTCGAAAGAAATATGACTGAAATCCCTCATACGTCATGGCAAAGCAATGAGTTCAATCCAAAACGGTCGTTACATTTCCGAAGAGTACTTATGGGCCCAAAACGGACACCGTGTGTAAAAGTTACGCTCAATTCTTCGAATGCAGACAATAGAAGTATGCAAGTGCTCGTTCTTTGAAAAGAATGCCTGAAATCCCTCATACGTCACGGCAGAGCTGTGAGTTCAATCCAAAACGGTCGCTACATTTCCGAAAAATGTTTATGGGCCCAAAACGTACACCGTGTGCAAAAGTTACGCTCAATTTTTCGAACGTCGTCAATCTAAATATGCAAGTACTCGTTCTTCAAAAATCAAATGGCCGAAATCCCTCTTATGTCACGATGATGCCGTGAGTTCAATCCAAGACGGTCGCTACATTTCTGAAAAGTACTTATGGGCCCAAAATGGAAATCGTGTACAAAAGTTACGCTCAATTCTTCGAAAGCCGACAATCCAAATATGCAAGTGCTCGTTCTTCAAAAAACAAACAGCTGAAATCCCTCTTACGTCACGATGATACCGTGAGTTTAACCCAAAACGGTCGCTATATTGACGAAAAGTACTTATGGGCCCAAAACGGAAACCGTGTGCAAAAGTTACGCTCAATTCTTCGAGCGCCGACAATCCAAATATGCAAGTGCTCGTTCTACAAAAAAATGCCCGAAATCCCACATACGTCATGGCAAAGTTGTGAGTTCAATCGAAAACGGTCGCTACATTTCCGAAAAGAACTTATGGGCCCAAAACGGACACCGTGTGCAAAAGGTACGCTCAATTCTTCGAACGACGACAATCCAAATATGCAAGTGCTCGTTCTTTGAAAAACAAACAGTCAAAATCCCTCTTACGTCACGACGATGCTGTGACTTCAATCCAAAATGATCGCTACATTTTCGAAAAGTACTTATGGTCCCAAAACGGAAACCGTGTGCAAAAGTTATGCTCAATTCATCGAACGCCGACAATCCAAATATGCAAGTGCTCATTCTTTGAAAAACAAACAATCAAAATCCCTCTTACGTCACGACGATGCCGTGACTTCAATCCAAAACGATCGCTACATTTTCGAAAAGTACTTACGGCCCCTAAACGGAAACCGTGTGCAAAAGTTATGCTCAATTCTTCGAATGCCGACAATCCAAATATGCAAGTGCTCGTTCTTCGAAAAATAAATGGTCGAAGTCCCTCTTACGTCACAACGATGCCGTGAATTCAATCCAAAACGGTCGCTACATTTTCGAAAAGTACTTATGGGCCCAAAACAAAAACCGTGTGCAAAAGTTATGCTCAATTCTTCGAACGTCGACAATCCAAATATGCAATTGCTCGTTCGTCGAAAAAAATGCTCGAAATCCCTTATACGTAATGGCAAAGCTGTGAGTTCAATCCAAAATGGTCGCTACATTTTCGAAAAGTACTTATGGGCCCGAAATGGACACCATGTGCAAAAGTGATGCTCAATTCTTCGAACTCTGACAATCCGAATATGCAAGCGCTCGTTCTTCAAAAAACAAAAGGTCAAAATCCCTCTTACGTCATGGCGATTCCGTGAGTACAATCCAAAACGATCGCTACATTTCCGAAAAGTACTTATTGGCCCAAAACGGAAACCGTGTGCAAAAGTTATGTTCAATTCTTCGAACGCCGACAATCCAAATATCCAAGTGCTCGTTCTTCGAAAAACAAATGACAAAAATCCCTCTTACGTCACGAAGATGCCGTGAGTTTAATCCAAAACGGTTGCTACATTTTCGAAAAGTATTTATGGGTCCAAAACGGATGTCGTGTGCAAAGTTACGCTCAATTCTTCGAACGCCGACAATCCAAATATACAAGTGCTCATTCTTTGAAAAACAAATGGTCAAAATCCCTCTTACGTCACGACGATGCCGTTAGTTCAATAAAAAATGATCGCTACATTTTCGAAAAGTACTTATGGGCCCAAAACGGAAACCGTGTGTAGAAGTTGTGCTCATTTCTTTGAACGCCAACAATCAAAATATGCAAGTGCTCTTTCTTCGAAAAAAATGGCTGAAATCCCTCTTTCACCACGACGATGCCGTGAGTTCAATCCAAAACGGTCGCTACATTTCCAAAAAGTACTTATGGGCCCAAAATGAAAATCGAGTGTAAAAGTTACGCTAACTCTTCGAACGCCGGCAGTCCAAATATGCAAGTGCTCGTTGTTCGAAAAAATGCCCGAAATTCCACATACGTCACGACAAAGCTGTGAGTTCAATCCAAAACGGTCGCTAAATCTTCGAAAAGTATTTATGGGCCCAAATCGAAAACCGTGTGCAAAAGTTACGCTCAATTCTTCAAACGCCGACAATCCAAATATGGAAGTGCTTGTTCTTTGAAAGAAAAACTCCTAAAATCCCTCATACGTTACGAAAAAATGGTGAGTTCAATCTAAAGAGGTCGTTACATTTTTGAAAAGTACTTATGGGCCCAAAACGGACGCCGTGTGTAAAAGTTACGCTCAATTCTTCGAATGCCGATAATACAAGTATGCAAGTGCTCGTTCTTCGAAAAAATGCCCAAAATCCTACATACGTTACGGCAAAGCTGTGAGTTCAATCCAGAACGGTCGCTACATTTTCGAAAAGTGCTTATGGGCCCAAAACGTACACCGTGTGCAAAAGTTAAGCTCAATTCTTCGAACGCCAACAATCCAAATATGCAAGTTCTCGTTCTTCGAAAGAAAAATACCCAAAATTTCTCATACGTCACGACAAAGCTGTGAGTTCAATCCAAAATGGTCGCTACATCTCCGAAAAGTACTTCTCGGCCCAAAACGAAAATCGTGTGCAAAAGTTACGCTCAATTCTTCGAACGCCGACAATCCAAATATGCAAGTGCTCGTTCTTCGAAAGAAAAATGCTCGAAATCCCTCTTACGTCAAGACGATGCCATGAGTTCTATCTAAAACGGTCGCTACATTTCCGAAAAGTACTTATGGGGCCAAAACGAAAACCGTGTGCAAAAGTTATGCTCAATTTTTTGAACGCCAACAATCCAAATATGCAAGTGCTCGTTCGTCGAAAAAAATGCTCGAAATCCCTCATACATCACGGCAAAGCTGTGAGTTCAATCCAAAACGGTCACTACATTTTCGAAAAGTACTTATGGGCCCAAAATGGGCACCGTGTGCAAAAGTTATGCTCAATTCTTCGAACGTCGACAATCCAAATTAGCAAGTGCTCGTTCTTCGAAAAATAAAAAGGTCAAAATCCCTCTTCCGTCACGACAATGCCGTGAGTTCAATCCAAAACGATCGCTACATTTTCGAAAAGTACTCATGGGCCCAAAACGAAAATCGTGTGCAAAAGTTATACTCAATTCTTCGAACGCCGACAATCCAAATATGCAAGTGCTCGTTCTTCAAAAAACAAACGATCAAAATCCCTCTTATGTCATGACGATGCCGTGAGTTCAATTCAAAACGGTCGCTACATTTTCGAAAAATACTTATGGGCCCAAAATGGACAGCGAGTGCAAAAGTTACGCTCAATTCTTTGAACGCCGACATTCCAAATATGCAGGTGCTCGTTGTTCGAAAAAAATCCCCGAAATCCCTCATACGTCACGACAAAGCAGTGAGCTCAATCCAAAATGGTCGCTACATTTTCGATAAGTACTTATGGGCCCAAAACGAAAACCGTGTGCAAAAGTTACGCTAAATTCTTTGAATGTCAACAATCCAAATATGCAAGTGCTCGTTCTTCGAAAGAAAAAGGCCTGAAATCCCTCATACGTCACGGCAAAGCGGTGAGTTCAATCCAAATCGGTCGCTAAATTTTCGAAAAGTACTTATGGGCCCAAAACGGACAACGTGTGTACAAGTTATGCTCAATTCTTCATACGCCGACAATCTAAATATGTAAATGCTCGTTCTCCAAAAAACAAACAGCTGAAATCCCTCTTACGTCACGACAACGGCATGAGTTTAACCCAAAAATGGTCGCTACATTAATGAAAAGTCCTTATGGGCCCAAAACGGAAATCGTGTGCAAAAGTTACGCTCAATTCTTTGAGCGCCGACAATCCAAATATGCAAGTGCTCGTTGTTCGAAAAAATTACCCGAAATCCCTCATTCATCATGGCAAAGCTGTGAGTTCATTCCAAAACGGTCGCTGCATTTTCGAAAAATGCTTGTGGGTACAAAACGAAAATCGTGTGCAAAAGTTACGCTCAATTCTTCGAACGCCGACAATCCAAATATGCAAGTGCTCATTCTTCGAAAGAAAAACACCCAAAATCTCTCATACATCATGGCAAAGCGGTGAGTTCAATCAAAAATGGTCGCTACATTTCCAAAAAGTACTTATGGGCGCAAAACGGACACCGTGTGTAAAAGTTAGGCTCAATTCTTCGAACGCCGACAATCCAAATATGCAAGTGCTCGTTGTTCGAAAAAATTACCCGAAATCCCTCATTCATCATGGCAAAGCTGTGAGTTCATTCCAAAACGGTCGCTGCATTTTCGAAAAATGCTTGTGGGTACAAAACGAAAATCGTGTGCAAAAGTTACGCTCAATTCTTCGAACGCCGACAATCCAAATATGCAAGTGCTCATTCTTCGAAAGAAAAACACCCAAAATCTCTCATACATCATGGCAAAGCGGTGAGTTCAATCAAAAATGGTCGCTACATTTCCAAAAAGTACTTATGGGCGCAAAACGGACACCGTGTGTAAAAGTTAGGCTCAATTCTTCGAACGCCGACAATCCAAATATGCAAGTGCTCGTTCTTCAAAAGACAAATGGCTGAAATCCCTCTTACGTCACGACGATGCTGTGAGTTTAATCCAAAATGGTAGCTACATTAACGAAAAGTACTTATGGGCCCAAAACGAAAATCGTGTGCAAAAGTTACGCTCAATTATTCGAGTGCCAACAATCCAAATATGCGAGTGCTCGTTCTTCCAAAAAAATGCCTGAAAACCCTCATACGTCACTACAAAGCTGTGAGTTCGATCTAAAACGATCGCTAAATTTCCGAAAAGTACTTATGGGCCCAAAACGGACACCGTGTGCAAAAGTTATGCTCAATTCTTCGAACGCCGACAATCCAAATATGCAAATGCTCATTCTTCGAAAAAAATGCCCGAAATCCCTCATACGTCACGGTAAAAGTATGAGTTCTATCCAAAACGGTCGCTAAATCTCCGAAAAGTACTTATGGGCCCAAAGTGAAAACCGTGTGCAAAAGTTACGCTCAATTCTTCGAACGCCGACAATCCAAATATGCATGTGCTCGTTCTTCGAAAGAAATATGACTGAAATCCCTTATACGTCATGGCAAAGCAGTGAGTTCAATCCAAAACGGTCGTTACATTTTCGAAAAGTACTTATGGGCCCAAAACGGACACCGTGTGTAAAAGTTACGCTCAATTCTTCGAATGCCGACAATAGAAGTATGCAAGTGTTCATTCTTCGAAAAGAATGCCTGAAATCCCTCATACGTCATGGCAAAGCTGTGAGTTCAATCCAAAATGGTCGCTACGTTTCCAAAAACTGTTTATGGGCCCAAAACGTACACCGTGTGCAAAAGTTACGCTCAATTTTTTGAACGTCAACAATCTAAATATGCAAGTACTCGTTCTTCAAAAGTCAAACGACCAAAATCCCTCTAATGTCACGATGATGCCGTGAGTTCAATCCAGGACGGTCGCTACATTTTTGAAAAGTACTTATGGGCCCAAAATGGAAACCCTGTGCAAAAGTTACGCTCAATTCTTCGAACGCTGACAATCCAAACATGCAAGTGCTCGTTCTTCAAAAAACAAGCAGCTGAAATCCCTCTTACGTCACGACGATGCCGTGAGTTTAACCCAAAATGGTCGCTACATTAACGAAAAGTACTTATGGGCCCGAAACGAAAACCGTGTGCAAAAGTTACGCTCAATTCTTCGAGCACCGACAATCCAAATATGCAAGTGCTCGTTCTTCAAAAAAATGCCCGAAATCCCACATACGTCATGGCAAAGTTGTGAGTTCAATCGAAAACGGTCGCTACATTTCCGAAAAGAACTTATGGGCCCAAAACGGACACCGTGTGCAAAAGGTACGCTCAATTCTTCGAACGACGACAATCCAAATATGCAAGTGCCCGTTCTTCGAAAAACAAACAGTCAAAATCCCTCTTACGTCACGACGATGCCGTGACTTCAATCCAAAACGATCGCTACATTTTCGAAAAGTACTTATGGCCCCGAAGCGGAAACCGTGTGCAAAAGTTATGCTCAATTCTTCGTACGTCGACAATCCAAATATGCAAGTGCTCGTTCTTAAAAAAACAAATAGTCAAAATCCCTCTTACGTCACGACGATGCCGTGACTTCAATCCAAAACGATCGCTACATTTTCGAAAAGTACTTATGGCCCCAAAACGGAAATCGTGTACAAAAGTTATGCTCAATTCTTCGAACGCCGGCAATCCAAATATGCAAGTGCTCGTTCTTCGAAAAACAAATGGTCGAAGTCCCTCTTACGTCACAATGATGCCGTGAATTCAATCCAAAACGGTCGCTACATTTTCGAAAAGTACTTATGGGCCCAAAACAAAAACCGTGTGCAAAAGTTACTCTCAATTCTTCGAACGCCGACAATCCAAATATGCAAGTGCTCGTTCGTCGAAAAAAATGCTCGAAATCCTTTATACGTCATGGCAAAGCTGTGAGTTTAATCCAAAATGGTCGCTACATTTTCGAAAAGTACTTATGGGCCCAAAATGAACACCGTGTGCAAAAGTGACGTTCAATTCTTCGAACTCCGACAATCCGAATATGCAAGTGCTCGTTCTTTAAAAAACAAAAGGTCGAAATCCCTCTTACGTCATTACGATTCCGTGAGTACAATCCAAAACGATCGCTACATTTTCGAAAAGTACTTATTGGCCCAAAACGGAAACCGTGTGCAAAAGTTATGTTCAATTCTTCGAACGCCGACAATCCAAATATCCAAGTGCTCGTTCTTCGAAAAACAAATGACAAAAATCCCTCTTACGTCACGATGATGCCGTGAGTTTAATCCAAAACGGTTGCTACATTTTCGAAAAGTATTTATGGGTCCAAAACGGATGTCGTGTGCAAAGTTACGCTCAATTCTTCGAACGCCGACATTCCAAATATACAAGTGCTCATTCTTCAAAAAAACAAATGGTCAAAATCCATCTTACGTCACGACGATGCCGTGAGTTCAATCAAAAATGATCGCTACATTTTCGAAAAGTACTTATGGGCCCAAAACGGAAACCGTGTGTAGAAGTTGTGCTCATTTCTTTGAACGCCAACAATCAAAATATGCAAGTGCTCTTTCTTCGAAAAAAAATGGCTGAAATCCCTCTTTCACCACGACGATGCCGTGAGTTCAATCCAAAACGGTCGCTACATTTCCAAAAAGTACTTATGGGCCCAAAATGAAAATCGTGTGTAAAAGTTACGTTCAATTCTTCGAATGCCGGCAGTCCAAATATGCAAGTGCTCGTTGTTCGAAAAAAATGCCCGAAATCCCACATACGTCACCACAAAGCTGTGAGTTCAATCCAAAACGGTCGCTAAATCTTCGAAAAGTATTTATGGGCCCAAATCGAAAACCGTGTGCAAAAGTTACGCTCAATTCTTCAAACGCCGACAATCTAAATATGCAAGTGCTTGTTCTTTGAAAGAAAAACTCCTAAAATCCCTCATACGTTATGAAAAAGTGGTGAGTTCAATCTAAAGAGGTCGTTACATTTTTTGAAAAGTACTTATGGGCCCAAAACGGACGCCGTGTGCAAAACTTACGCTCAATTCTTCGAATGTCGACAATCCAAATATGCAAGTGCTCGTTCTTCGAAAGAAAAAGGCCCGAAATCCCTCATACGTCATGGCAAAGCGGTGAGTTCAATCCAAATCGATCGCTAAATTTTCGAAAAGTACTTATGGGCCCAAAACGGACAACGTGTGTAAAAGTTACGCTCAATTCTTCGTACGCCGATAATCCAAATATGCAAATGCTCATTCTTCAAAAAACAAATAGCTGAAATCCCTCTTACGTCACGACAACGCCATGAGTTTAACCCAAAAACGGTCGCTACATTAACGAAAAGTCCTTATGGGCCCAAAATGGAAACCGTGTGCAAAAGTTACGCTCAATTCTTCGAATGCCGACAATCCATATATGCAAGTGCTCGTTGTTCGAAAAAATTACCCGAAATCCCTCATTCATCATGGCAAAGCTGTGAGTTCATTCCAAAACGATCGCTGCATTTCCGAAAAATACTTGTGGGTACAAAACGAAAATCGTGTGCAAAAGTTACGCTCAATTCTTCGAACGCCGACAATCCAAATATGCAAGTGCTCATTCTTCGAAAGAAAAACACCCGAAATCTCTCATACATCATGGCAAAGCGGTGAGTTCAATCCAAAATGGTCGCTACATTTTCGAAAAGTACTTATGGGCGCAAAACGGACACCGTGTGTAAAAGTTAGGCTCAATTCTTCGAACGCCGACAATCCAAATATACAAGTGCTCGTTCTTCAAAAGGCAAACGGCTGAAATCCCTCTTACGTCACGACGATGCCGTGAGTTTAATCCAAAATGGTAGCTACATTAACTAAAAGTACTTATGGGCCCAAAAAGAAAATCGTGTGCAAAAGTTACGCTCAATTATTCGAGTGCCAACAATCCAAATATGCGAGTGCTCGTTCTTCCAAAAAAAGGCCTGAAAACCCTCATACGTCACTACAAAGCTGTGAGTTCAATCCAAAACGATCGTTACATTTCCGAAAAGTACTTATGGGCCCAAAACGGACACCGTGTGTAAAAGTTATGCTCAATTCTTCGAACGCCGACAATCCAAATATGCAAGTGCTCATTCTTCGAAAAAAATGCCCGAAATCCCTCATACGTCACGGTAAAACTATGAGTTCTATCCAAAACGGTCGCTAAATCTCCGAAAAGTACTTATGGGCCCAAAATGAAAACCGTGTGCAAAAGTTACGCTCAATTCTTCGAACGCCGACAATCCAAATATGCATGTGCTCGTTCTTCGAAAGAAATATGACTGAAATCCCCATACGTCATGGCAAAGCGATGAGTTCAATCCAAAACGGTCGTTACATTTCCGAAAAGTACTTACGGGCCCAAAACGGACACCGTGTGTAAAAGTTACGCTCAATTCTTCGAATGCCGACAATAGAAGTATGCAAGTGCTCGTTCTTTGAAAAGAATGCCTGAAATCCCTCATACGTCACGGCAAAGCTGTGAGTTCAATCCAAAACGGTCGCTACGTTTTTGAAAAATGTTTATGGGCCCAAAACATCCACCATGTGCAAAAGTTACGCTCAATTTTTCGAACGTCGACAATCTAAATATGCAAGTACTCGTTCTTCAAAAATCAAACGGCCGAAATCCCTCTTGTGTCACGATGATGCCGTGAGTTCAATCCAAGACGGTCGCTACATTTTCGAAAAGTACTTATGGGCCCAAAACGGAAACCATGTGCAAAAGTTACGCTCAATTCTTCGAACGCTGACAATCCAAACATGCAAGTGCTCGTTCTTCAAAAAAAAAACAGCTGAAATCCCTCTTACGTCACGAGCCGTGAGTTTAACCTAAAATGGTCGCTACATTAACGAAAAGTACTTATGGGCCCAAAACGGAAATCGTGTGCAAAAGTTACGCTCAATTCTTCGAGCACCGACAATCCAAATATGCAAGTGCTCGTTCTTCAAAAAAATGCCCGAAATCCCACATACGTCATTGCAAAGTTGTGAGTTCAATCGAAAATAGTCTCTACATTTCTGATAAGAAATTATGGGCCCAAAACGGACACCGTGTGCAAAAGGTACGCTCAATTTTTCGAACGACGACAATCCAAATATGCAAGTGCCCGTTCTTCGAAAAACAAACAGTCAAAATCCCTCTTACGTCACGACGATGCCGTGACTTCAATCCAAAACGATCGCTACATTTTCGAAAAGTACTTATGGCCCCAAAGCGGAAACCGTGTGCAAAAGTTATGCTCAATTCTTCGAACGCCGACAATCCAAATATGCAAGTGCTCGTTCTTAAAAAAACAAACAGTCAAAATCCCTCTTACGTCACAACGATGCCGTGACTTCAATCCAAAACGATCGCTACATTTTCGAAAAGTACTTATGGCCCAAAACGGAAATCGTGTGTAGAAGTTGTGCTCATTTCTTTGAACGCCAACAATCAAAATATGCAAGTGCTCTTTCTTCGAAAAAAATGGCTGAAATCCCTCTTTCACCACGATGATGCCGTGAGTTCAATCCAAAACGGTCGCTACATTTTCAAAAAGTACTTATGGGCCCAAAATGGAAACCGTGTGTAAAAGTTACGCTCAATTCTTCGAACGCCGGCAGTCCAAATATGCAAGTGCTCGTTCTTTGAAAAAAATGCCCGAAATCCCACATACGTCACGACAAAGCTGTGAGGTCAATCCAAAACGGTCGCTAAATCTTCGAAAAGTATTTATGGGCCCAAATCGAAAACCGTGTGCAAAAGTTACGCTCAATTCTTCAAACGCCGAAAATCCAAATATGCAAGTGCTTGTTCTTTGAAAGAAAAACTCCTGAAATCCCTCATACGTTACGAAAAAGTGGTGAGTTCAATCTAAAGAGGTCGTTACATTTTTGAAAAGTACTTATGGGCCCAAAACGGACACCGTGTGTAAAAGTTACGCTCAATTCTTCAAATGCCGATAATACAAGTATGCAAGTGCTCGTTCTTCGAAAAAAATGCCCAAAATCCTACATACAGTACGGCAAAGCTGTGAGTTCAATCCAGAACGATCGCTACATTTTCGAAACGTGCTTATGGGCCCAAAACATACACCGTGTGCAAAAGTTAAGCTCAATTCTTCAAACGCCAACAATCTAAATATGCAAGTTCTCGTTCTTCGAAAGAAAAATACCCAAAATTCCTTATACGTCACGACAAAGCTGTGAGTTCAATCCAAAATGGTTGCTACATCTCCGAAAAGTACTTCTCGGCCCAAAACGAAAATCGTGTGCAAAAGTTATTCTCAATTCTTCGAACGCCGACAATCCAAATATGCAAGTGCTCGTTCTTCGAAAGAAAAATGCTCGAAATCCCTCTTACGTCACGACGATGCTGTGAGTTCTATCTAAAACGGTCGCTACATTTCCGAAAAGTACTTATGGGGCCAAAACGAAAATCGTGTGCAAAAGTTATGCTCAATTTTTCGAACGCCGATAATCCAAATATGCAAGTGCTCGTTTGTCGAAAAAAATGCTAGAAATCTCTCATACATCACGACAAAGCTGTGAGTTCAATCCAAAACGGTCGCTACATTTTTGAAAAGTACTTATGGGCCCAAAATGGGCACCGTGTGCAAAAGTTACGCTCAATTCTTCGAACGTCGACAATCCAAATTTGCAAGTGCTCGTTCTTCGAAAAACAAAAGGTCAAAATCCCTCTTCCGTCACGACGATGCCGTGAGTTCAATCCAAAACGATCGCTACATTTCCGAAAAGTACTCATGGGCCCAAAAGGGAAACCGTGTGCAAAAGTTATACTCAATTCTTCGAACGCCGACAATACAAATATGCAAGTGCTCATTCTTCAAAAAACAAACGATCAAAATCCCTCTTATGTCATGACGATGCCGTGAGTTCAATTCAAAACGGTCGCTACATTTTCGAAAAATACTTATGGGCCCAAAACGGACAGCGAGTGCAAAAGTTACGCTCAATTCTTTGAACGCCGACATTCCAAATATGCAGGTGCTCGTTGTTCAAAAAAAATCCCCGAAATCTCTCATACGTTACGGCAAAGCAGTGAGTTCAATCCAAAATGGTCGCTATATTTTCGATAAGTACTTATGGGCCCAAAACGAAAATCGTGTGCAAAAGTTACGCTCAATTCTTCGAATGTCGACAATCCAAATATGCAAGTCCTCGTTCTTTGAAAGAAAAAGGCCCGAAATCCCTCATACGTCATGGCAAAGCGGTGAGTTTAATCCAAATCGGTCGCTACATTTCCGAAAAGTACTTACGGGCCCAAAACGGACAACGTGTGTAAAAGTTATGCTCAATTCTTCGTACGCCGACAATCCAAATATGCAAATGCTCGTTCTTCAAAAAACAAACAGCTGAAATCCCTCTTACGTCACGACAACGCCATGAGTTTAACCCAAAACGGTCGCTACATTAACGAAAAGTCCTTATGGGCCCAAAACGGAAACCGTGTGCAAAAGTTACGCTCAATTCTTCTAGCGCCGACAATCCAAATATGCAAGTGCTCGTTGTTCGAAAAAATACCCGAAATCCCTCATTCATTATGGCAAAGCTGTGAGTTCATTCCAAAACGGTCGCTGCATTTCCAAAAAATACTTATGGGTACAAAACGAAAATTGTGTGCAAAAGTTACGCTCAATTCTTCAAACGTCGACAATCCAAATATGCAAGTGCTCATTCTTTGAAAGAAAAACACCCAAAATCCCTCATACATCATGGAAAAGTGGTGAGTTCAATCCAAAATGGTCGCTACATTTTCGAAAAGTACTTATGGGAGCAAAACGGACACCGTGTGCAAAAGTTACGCTCAATTCTTCGAATGTCGACAATCCAAATATGCAAGTGCTCGTTCTTCAAAAAAAAAGGACCAAAATCCCTCATACATCATGGCAAAGCGGGGAGTTCAATCCAAATCGGTCGCTACATTTCCGAAAAGTACTTATGGGCGCAAAACGGACACCGTGTGTAAAAGTTACGCTCAATTTCGCTACATTTTCGAAAAGTACTTATGGGCGCAAAACGGACACCGTGTGCAAAAGTTACGCTCAATTCTTCGAATGTCGACAATCCAAATATGCAAGTGCTCGTTCTTCAAAAAAAAAAGGACCAAAATCCCTCATACATCATGGCAAAGCGGTGAGTTCAATCCAAATCGGTCGCTACAACTCCGAAAAGTACTTATGGGCCCAAAACGGACGTGTGTAAAAGTTACGCTCAATTCTTCGTACCCCGACAATCAAAATATGCAAATGCTCATTCTTCAAAAAAAACAGCTGAAATCCCTCTTACGTCATGACAACGCCATGAGTTTAACCCAAAACGGTCGCTACATTAACGAAAAGTCCTTATGGGCCCAAAACGGAAACCATGTGCAAAAGTTACGCTCAATTCTTCGAGTGCCGACAATCCAAATATTGAAGTGCTCGTTGTTCGAAAAAATACCCGAAATCCCTCATTCATCATGGCAAAGCTGTGAACTCATTCCAAAACGGTCGCTGCATTTTCGAAAAATACTTATGGGTACAAAACGAAAATCGTGTGCAAAAGTTACGCTCAATTCTTCGAACGCCGACAATCCAAATATGCAAGTGCTCATTCTTCGAAAGAAAAACACCCAAAATCCCTCATACATCATGGCAAAGCGGTGAGTTCAATCCAAAATGGTCGCTACATTTTCGAAGAGTACTTATGGGCGCAAAACAGACACCGTGTGTAAAAGTTACGCTCAATTCTTTGAACGCCGACAATCCAAATATGCAAGTGCTCGTTCTTTGAAAAACAAACGGCCGAAATCTCTTTTATGTCACGATGATGCCATGAGTTCAATCCAAAACGGTCGCTACATTTTCGAAAAGTACTTGTGGGCCTAAAACGAAAACCGTGTGCAAAAGTTACGCTCAAATCTCCGAACGCCGACAATCCAGATATGCAGGTGCGCGTTGTTCGAAAAAAATGCCCGAAATCCTTCATACGTCACGGCAAAACTGTAAGTTCAATCCAAAACGGTTGCTACATGTTCGAAAAGTACTTATGGGCCTAAAACAAAAATCGTGTGCAATAGTTACGCTCAATTCTTCGAATGCCGACAATCCAAATGTGCAAGTGTTCGTTCTTCGAAAGAAAAAGGCCCCAAATCCCTCATACGTTACGGCAAAGCAGTGAGTTCAATCCAAATCGGGCTACCTTTCTGAAAAGTACTTATGGTCCCAAAACGGACACCGTGTGTAAAAGTTACGCTCAATTCTTCGAACGCTGACAATCCAAACATGCAAGTGCTCGTTCTTCAAAAAACAAACAGCTGAAATCCCTCTTACATCACGATGATGCCGTGAGTTTAACCCAAAACGGTCGCTACATTAACGAAAAGTACTTATGGGCCCAAAACGGAAACCGTGTGCAAAAGTTACGCTCAATTCTTCGAGCGCCGACAATCCAAATATGCAAGTGCTCATTCTTCAAAAAAATGCCCGAAATCCCTCATACGTCATGGCAAAGTTGTGAGTTCAATCGAAAACGGTCGCTACATTTCCGAAAAGAACTTATGGGCCCAAAACGGACACCGTGTGCAAAAGGTATGCTCAATTCTTCGAACGACGACAATCCAAATATGCAAGTGCTCATTCTTCAAAAAACAAACAGTCAAAATCCCTCTTACATCACGACGATGCCGCGACTTCAATCCAAAATGATCGCTACATTTACTAAAAGTACATATGGCCCCAAAATGGAAAATCGTGTGCAACAGTTATGCTCAATTCTTCGAACGCCGACAATCCAAATATGCAAGTGCTCGTTCTTCGAAAGAAAAATGCCCGAAATCCCTCTTACATCACGACGATGCCATGAGTTCAATCTAAAACGGCCACTACATTTTCGAAAAGTACTCATGGGCCCAAAACGAAAACCGTGTGCAAAAGTTATGCTCAATTCTTCGAACGCCGACAATCCAAATATGCAAGTGCTCGTTCTTCAAAAAAAATGCCCGAAATACCTCATACGTCACAGCAAAGCTGTGACTTCAATCTAAAACGGTCGCTACATCTCCGAAAAGTACTTCTCGGCCCAAAACGAAAACCGTGTGCAAAAGTTACACTCAATTCTTCGAACGCTGACAATCCAAATATGCAAGTGCTCGTTCTTCGAAAGAAAAATGCCAAAAATCCCTCTTACGTCATGACGATGCCGTGAGTTCAATCTAAAATGGTCACTACATTTCTGAAAAGTACTTATGGGCCCAAAACGGAAACCGTGTGCAAAAGTTATGCTCAATTCTTCGAACGCCAAAAATCCAAATATATAAGTGCTCGTTTGTCAAAAAAAATGCTCGAAATCCCTCATATGTCACGGCAGAGCTGTGAGTTCAATCCAAAATGGTCGCTACATTTTCGAAAAGTACTTATGGGCCCAAAATGGACACCGTGTGCAAAAGTGACGCTCAATTCTTCGGTCGCCGAAAATCCAAATATATAAGTGCTCGTTCTTCAAAAAATAAAAGGTCGAAATCCCTCTTACGTCACGAAGATGCCGTGAGTACAATCCAAAACGATCGCTACATTTCGGAAAAGTACTTATGGGTCCAAAACGGAAACCGTGTGCAAAAGTTATGCTCAATTCTTCAAACGCCGACAATCCAAATATGTAAGTGCTCGTTCTTTGAAAAACAAATGATAAAAATCCCTCTTACGTCACGACGATGCCGTGAGTTCAATCCAAAATGGTCGCTACATTTTCAAAAAGTACTTATGGGCCCAAAACGGATACCGAGTGCTAAAGTTACGCTCAATTCTTCGAACATCGACAATCCAAATATGTAAGTGCTCGTTCTTTGAAAAACAAACGGCCAAAATCCCTCTTATGTCACGGTGATGCCATGAGTTTAATCCAAAATAGTCGCTACATTTTCGAAAAGTACTTGTGGGCCCAAAAGGAAAACCGTGTGCAAAAGTTACGCTCAATTCACCGAACGCCGACAATCTAGATATGCAGGTGCTCGTTTTTCGAAAAAAATGCCTGAAATCCTTCATACGTCATGGAAAAACTATGAGTTCAATCCAAAACGGTCGCTACATGTTTGAAAAGTACTTACGGGCCCAAAACAAAAACCGTATGCAAAAGTTACGCTCAATTCTTCGACTACCGACAATCCAAATGTGCAAGTGCTCGTTCTTCGAAAGAGAAAGGCCCGAAATCCCTCATACGTTATGGCAAAGTAGTGAGTTCAATCCAAATCGGTCGTTACCTTTCCAAAAAGTACTTATGGGCCCAAAACGGACACCGTGTGTAAAAGTTACGCTCAATTCTTTGAATGCCCACAATCCAAACATGCAAGTGCTCGTTCTTCAAAAAACAAACAGCTGAAATCCCTCTTACATCACGACGATGCCATGAGTTTAACCCAAAATGGTCGCTGCATTAACGAAATGTACTTATGGGCCCAAAATGGAAACCGTGTGCAAAAGTTACGATTAATTCTTCGAGCGCCGACAATCCAAATATGCAAGTGCTCGTTCTTCAAAAAAATGCCCGAAATCCCTCATACGTCATGGCAAAGTTTTGAGTTCAATCGAAAATGGTCGCTACATTTCCGAAAAGAACTTATGGTCCCAAAACGAAAACCGTGTGCCAAAGTTATGCTCAATTCTTCGAACGCCGACAATCCAAATATGCAAGTGCTCGTTCTTCAAAAAATAAACGGTCGAAGTCCCTCTCACGTCACAACGATGCCGTGAATTCAATCCAAAACGGTCGCTACATTTCTGAAAAGTACTTATGGTCCCAAAACAAAAACCATGTGTAAAAGTTATGCTCAATTCTTCGAACGCCGACAATCCAAATATGCAAGTTCTCGTTCTTCAAAAAAAATGCCCGAAATCCCTCATACGTCACAGCAAAGCTGTGACTTCAATCTAAAACGGTCGCTACATCTCCGAAAAGTACTTCTCGGCCCAAAACGAAAACTGTGTGCAAAAGTTACGCTCAATTCTTCGAACGTCGACAATCCAAATATGCAAGTGCTCGTTCTTCGAAAGAAAAATGCCCGAAATCCCTCTTACATCAGGACAATGCCGTGAGTTCAATCTAAAACGGTCACTACATTTCCGAAAAGTACTTATGGGCCCAAAACGGAAACTGTGTGCAAAAGTTATGCTCAATTCTTCGAACGTCGACAATCCAAATATGCAAGTGCTCGTTCTTCAAAAAAAAATGCCCGAAATCCCTCATACGTCACGGCAAAGCTGTGACTTCAATCTAAAATGGTCGCTACATCTCCGAAAAGTACTTCTCGGCCCAAAACGAAAATCGTGTGCAAAAGTTACGCTCAATTCTTCGAACGCCGACAATCCAAATATGCAAGTGCTCGTTCTTCA
>NW_019245399.1:452600-463370 GCF_002742605.1 Olea europaea var. sylvestris | reverse complement strand
AAAAGTTACGCTCAATTCTTCGAACGCCGACAATCCAAATATGCAAGTGCTCGTTCTTCAAAAAACAAACGGTTGAAATCCCTATTACCTAACGACGACGTCGTGAGTTCAATCCAAAACAATCGCTATATTTCTTAAAAGTACTTATGGGCCCAAAACGGAAACCGTGTGCAAAAGTTATGCTCAATTCTTCGAATGCCGACAATCCAAATATGCAAGTGCTCGTTCTTCAAAAAACAAACGGTCGAAATCCTTATTACCCCACGACGATGTCGTGACTTCAATCCAAAATGATCGCTATATTTCTGAAAAGTACTATGGGCCCAAAACGGACACCGTGTGCAAAAGTTACGCTCAATTCTTCAAACGCCGACAATCTAAATATGCAAGTGCTCATTTTTTCAAAAAACAAACGGTTGAAATCCCTATTACCTCACGAAGATTTCGTGAGTTCAATCCAAAACGATCGCTATATTTCTGAAAAGTACTTACGGGCCCAAAACGGAAACCGTGTGGAAAAGTTATGCTCAATTCTTCGAACGCCGACAATCCAAATATGCAAGTGCTCATTCTTCGAAAAACAAACGATCGAAAACCCTCTTACGTCACGATAATGCCATGAGTTCAATCCAAAATGGTCGCTACATTTTCGAAAAGTACTTATGGGCCCAAAACAGAAACCGTGTACAAAAGTTACGCTCAATTCTTCGAATGCCGACAATCCAAATATGCAAGTTCTCGTTCTTCGAAAGAAAAATACCCAAAATCCCTCATACATCACGACAAACCTGTGAGTTCAATCCGAAATGGTCGCCACATTTTCGAAAAGTACTTATGGGCCCAAAACGGACACCGTGTGCAAAAGTTATGCTCAATTCTTTGAACCCCGACAATCTAAATACGAAGTGCTCGTTCTTTGAAAAACAAATGGTCGAAATCCCTCTTACGTCACGACAATGCCGTGAGTTCAATCCAAAACGGTCGCTATATTTTCAAAAAGTACTTATGGGCCCAAAACAGAAACAGTGTGCAAAAGTTACGCTCAATTCTTCGAACGTCGACAATCCAGATATGCAAGTGCTCGTTCTTCGAAAAAAATGCCCGAAATCCCTCATACGTAATGGAAAAGCTATGAGTTCAATCCAAAATAGTCGTTACATTTTCAAAAAGTACTTATGGGCCCAAAATGAACACCGTGTGCAAAAGTTACGCTCAATTCTTCGAACACTGACAATCCAAATATGCAAGTGCTCATTCTTCGAAAAAGATGCTCGAAATCCCTCATACGTCATGGCAAAGCGGTGAGTTCAATCCAAAACGTTCGCTACATTTGCGAAAAGTGCTTATGGGCCCAAAATGGACACAGTGTGCAAAAGTTACGCTCAATTCTTCGAACACCAACAATCCAAATATGCAAGTGCTCGTTCTTCGAAAAACAAATGGTCAAAATCCCTCTTACGTCACGAAGATGCCGTGAGTTCAATCCAAAACGATCGCTATATTTCTGAAAAGTACTTAGGAGCCCAAAACAAAAATAGTGTGCAAATGTTATGCTCAATTGTTCGAACGCCGACAATCCAAATATGCAAGTGCTTGTTCTTCGAAAAAAAAGGCCGAAGTCCCTCTTACATCACGACGATGCCGTGAGTTCAATCTAAAACGATCGCTACATTTTCGAAAAGTACTTATGGGCCCAAAACGGAAACCGTGTACAAAAGTTGTGCTCAATTCTTTGAAGGCCAACAATCCAAATATGCAAGTGCTCGTTCTTCGAAAAAATGGCCGAAATCTATCTTAGACCACAAAGATGCCGTGAGTTCAATCCAAAATGGTCACTACATCTCCGAAAAGTGCTTATGGGCCCAAAATGAAAACTGTGTGCAAAAGTTACGCTCAATTCTTCGAAAGTCGACAATCCAAATATGCAAGTGCTCGTTCTTCAAAAGAAAAATGTCCGAAATCCCTCATACGTCATGGCAACGTGGTGAGTTCAATCCAAAACGGTCGCTACATTTTCGAAAAGTAATTATGGGCCCAAAACGGACACCGTGTGCAAAAGTTACGCTCAATTCTTCGAACGCCGACAATCCAAATATGCAAGTGGTCATTTTTCAAAAAACAAATGGTCAAAAACCCTATTACCTCACGACGATGTCGTGAGTTCCATCCAAAACGATCACTATATTTCTGAAAAGTACTTATGGGCCCAAAATGGAAACCGTGTGCAAAAGTTATGCTCAATTCTTGGAACGCCGACAATCCAAATATGCAAGTGCTCGTTCTTCGAAACACAAAAAGCCGAAGTCCCTCTTACATCACGACGATGCCGTGAGTTCAATCCAAAATGGTATGGGCCCAAAATGAAAATCGTGTGTAAAAGTTACGCTCAATTCTTCGAATGACGACAATCCAAATATGCAAGGGCTCGTTCTTAGAAAAAAATGCCAGAAATCCCTCATACATCACGGCAAAGTTGTGAGTTCAATCCAAAATGGTTGCTACATTTTCGAAAAGTACTTATGCGCCCAAAACGGACACCGTGTGCAAAAGTTACGCTCAATTCTTCGAACGTCGACAATCCAAATATGCAAGTGCTCGTTCTTTGAAAAACAAATGGTCGAAATCCCTCTTACGTCACGACGATGCAGTTAGTTCAATCCAAAACGATCGCTTTATTTCTGAAAAGTACTTATAGGTCCAAAATGGAAATAGTGTGCAAAAGTTATGCTCAATTCTTCTAACGCCGACAATCCAAATATGCAAGTTCTTGTTCTTCGAACAACAAACGGCCAAAGTCCCTCTTATGTCATGACGATGCCGTGAGCTCAATCTAAAACGGTCGCTACATTTTCGAAAAGTACTTATGGGCCCAAAACGAAAATCGTGTGTAAAAGTTAGGCTCAATTCTTCGAACGCTGACAATCCAAATATGCAAGTGCTCGTTCATAAAAAAAAATGGCCGAAATCCCTCATACGTCGCGGTAAAGCTGTGAGTTCAATCCAAAACCATCGCTACATCTCTGAAAAGTACTTATGGGCCCAAAACGAAAACTGTGTGCAAAAGATACGCTCAATTCTTTGAACGTCGACAATCTAAATATGCAAGTGCTCGTTCTTCGAAAGAAAAAAGACCGAAATCCCTCATACATCATGGCAAAGTCGTGAGTTCAATCCAAAACGGTCGCTACATTTTCGAAAAGTACTTATGGGCCCAAAACGGACACCGTGTGCAAAAGTTATGCTCAATTCTTCGAACCCCGACAATCCAAATACGCAAGTGCTCGTTCTTCGAAAAACAAACGGTCAAAATCCCTCTTATGTCACGACAATGCCATGAGTTCAATCCAAAACGTTCGCTACATTTTCGAAAAGTACTTATGGGCCCAAAATAGACAGCGTGTGCAAAAGTTATGCTCAATTCTTCAAATGCCAACAATCCAAATATACAAGTGCTTGTTCTTCGAAAAAAATGGTTGAAATCCCTCTTACGTCACGAAGATGCCGTGAGTTCAATCCAAAACGATCGCTATATTTCTGAAAAGTACTTATGGGCCCAAAACAAAAACCGTGTGCAAATGTTATGCTCAATTCTTCGAACGCCGACAATTCAAATATGCAAGTGCTCATTCTTCGAAAAAAAATGGCCGAAATCCCTCTTACGTCACAACGATGTCGTGAGTTCAATCCAAAACGGTCGCTACATTTCCGAAAAGAACTTATCGGCCCAAAATGAAAACCGTGTGCAAAAGTTACGATCAATTCTTCAAATGTCGATAATCCAAATATGCAAGTTCTCGTTCTTCGTAAGAAAAATACCCAAAATCCTTCATACGACACGACAAAGCTGTGAGTTCAATTCGTAATGGCCACTACATTTTCGAAAAGTACTTATGGGCCCAAAACGGACACCGTGTGCAAAAGTTACGCTCAATTCTTCAAATGCCGACAATCCAAATATGCAAGTGCTCGTTCTTCGAAAAACAAATGGTCGAAAACCCTCTTACGTCACGACAATGCCATGAGTTTAATCGAAAACGGTCGTTACATTTTCGAAAAGTACTTATGGGCCTAAAACAGAAACCGTGTACAAAAGTTACACTCAATTCTTCGAACGCCGACAATCCAAATATGCAAGTTCTCATTCTTCGAAAGAAAAATACCCAAAATCCCTCATACGTCATGACAAAGCTGTGAGTTCAATCCGAAACGGTCGCCACATTTTTGAAAAGTACTTATGGGCCCAAAACGGACACCGTGTGCAAAAGTTACGCTCAATTCTTCGAACCCCGACAATCCAAATACGCAAGTGCTCGTTCTTCGAAAAACAAACGGTCAAAATCCCTCTTATGTCACGACAATGCCGTGAGTTCAATCCAAAACGGTCGCTATATTTTCGAAAAGTACTTATGGGCCCAAAACAGAAACCGTGTGCAAAAGTTACGCTCAATTCTTCGAACGTCGACAATCCAAATATGCAAGTACTCGTTCTTCAAAAAAAATGCCCGAAATCCCTCATACGTCACGTCAAAGCTATGAGTTCAATCCAAAACAGTCGCTACATTTTCAAAAAGTACTTTTGGGCCCAAAACGGACACCGTGTGCAAAAGTTATGCTCAATTCTTCGAACGCCAACAACCCAAATATGCAAGTGCTCGTTCTTCGAAAAAAATGCTTGAAATCCCTCATACGTCACGGCAAAACGGTGAGTTCAATCAAAACGTTCGCTACATTTTCGAAAAGTACTTATGGGCCCAAAATAGACACCATGTGCAAAAGTTACGCTCAATTCTTTGAACGCCAACAATCCAAATTTGCAAGTGCTCGTTCTTCGAAAAACAAATGGTTGAAATCCCTCTTACGTCATGAAGATGCCGTGAGTTCAATCCAAGACGATCGCTATATTTCTGAAAAGTACTTATGGGCCCAAAAACGAAAAATGTTATGCTCAATTCTTGGAACGCCGACAATCCAAATATGCAAGTGCTTGTTCTTTGAAAAAAATGGCCAAAGTCCCTCTTACGTCATGACGATGCCATGAGTTCAATCTAAAACGATCGCTACATTTCCGAAAAGTACTTATGGGCCCAAAATGGAAACCGTGTGCAAAAGTTGTGCTCAATTCTTCAAATGCCAACAATCCAAATATGCAAGTGCTAGTTCTTCGAAAAAAACAGCCGAAATCCATCTTACGTCACAACAATGCCGTGAGTTCAATCCAAAATGATCGCTAAAAAAGTGCTTATGGGCCCAAAATGAAAACCGTGTGCAAAAGTTACGCTCAATTCTTCGAACGCCGACAATCCAAATATGCAAGTGCTCATTCTTCGAAAGAAAAATGTCTGAAATCCCTCATACGTCACGAAAAAGTGGTGAGTTCAATCCAAAACGGTTGCTACATTTTCGAAAAGTACTTATGGGCCCAAAACGGACACCGTGTGCAAAAGTTACACTCAATTCTTCAAGCGCCGACAATCCAAATATGCAAGTGATCGTTCTTCAAAAAAAAAACGGTCGAAATCCCTATTACCTCACGACGATGTTGTGAGTTCAATCCAAAACGATCGCTATATTTCTGAAAAGTACTTATAGGCCCAAACGGAAACCGTGTGCAAAAGTTATGCTCAATTCTTCGAACGCCGACAATCCAAATATGCAAGTGCTTGTTCTTCGAAACACAAACGGCCGAAGTCCCTCTAACGTCACGACGATGCCGTGAGTTCAATCCAAAATGATACGGGCCCAAAATGAAAATCGTGTGTAAAAGTTACGCTCAATTCTTCGAACGACGACAATCTAAATATGCAAGGGCTTGTTCTTCAAAAAAAATGCCCGAAATCCCTCATACGTCACGACAAAGCTGTGAGTTCAATCCAAAACGGTCGCTACATTTCCGAAAAGTACTTATGCGCCCAATATGGACACCGTGTGCAAAAGTTACGCTCAATTCTTCGAACATCGACAATCCAAATATGCAAGTGCTCGATCTTCGAAAAACAAACGGTCGAAATCCCTCTTAAGTCACGACGATGCCGTGAGTTCAATCCAAAATGATCGCTATATTTCTGAAAAGTACGTATGGGCCCAAAACGGAAACCGTGTGCAAAAGTTATGCTCAATTCTTCGAATGCCGACAATCCAAATATGCAACTGCTTGTTCTTTGAAAAACAAACGGCCAAAGTCCCTCTTATGTCACGACGATGCCGTGAGCTCAATCCAAAATGGTCGCTACATTTTCGAAAAGTACTTATGGGCCCAAAACGAAAACCGTGTGTAAAAGTTATGCTCAATTCTTCGAAGGCCGACAATCCAAATATGCAAGTGCTTGTTCGTCAAAAAATATGGCCGAAATCCTCCATACGTCACGGTAAAGCTGTGAGTTCAATCCAAAACCGTCGCTACATCTCTAAAAAGTACTTATGGGCCCAAAAGGAAAACTGTGTGCCAATGTGACACTCAATTCTTCGAACGTCGACAATCTAAATATGCAAGTGCTCGTTCTTCGAAAGAAAAAAGACCGAAATCCCTCATACGTCATGGCAAAGTGGTAAGTTCAATCCAAAATGGTCGCTACATTTTCGAAAAGTACTTATGGGCCCAAAACGGACACCGTGTGTAAAAGTTACGCTCAATTCTTCGAATGCGACAATCCAAGTATACAAGTGCTCGTTCTTCACAAAAAATGCCCGAAATCCCTCATACATCACGGCAAAGCTGTGAGTTCAATCCAAAACGTTCGCTACATTTTTGAAAAGTACTTATGGGACCAAACACATACACCGTGTGCAAAAGTTACGCTCAATTCTTCGAACGCCAACAATCCAAATATGCAAGTGCTCGTTCTTCGAAAAACAAATGGTCGAAATCCCTCTTACGTCACGAAGATTCCATGAGTTCAATCCAAAACGATCGCTATATTTCTGAAAAGTACTTATGGGCCCAAAACAAAAACCGTGTGCAAATGTTATGCTCAATTCTTCGAACCCCGACAATCCAAATATGCAAGTGCTCGTTCTTCGAAAAAAAATGACCGAAATCCCTCTTACGTCACAAAGATGCCGTGAGTGCAATCCAAAATGGTCGCTACATTTCCGAAAAGAACTTATGGGCCCAAAATGAAAACCGTGTGCAAAAGTTACGATCAATTCTTCGGATGCCGATAATCCAAATATGCAAGTTCTCATTCTTCGAAAGAAAAATACCCAAAATCCCTCATACGTCATGGCAAAGCTGTGAGTTCAATCCGAAACGGTCACTATATTTTCAAAAAGTACTTATTGGCCCGAAACGGACACCGTGTGCAAAAGTTACGCTCAATTCTTCGAACCCCGACAACTGAAATATGCAAGTGCTCGTTCTTCAAAAAACAAACGGTCGAAAACCCTCTTACATCATGACAATGCCATGATTTCAATCCAAAATGGTCGCTACATTTTCGAAAAGTACTTATGGGCCCAAAACAGAAACCGTGTACAAAAGTTACCCTCAATTCTTCGAACGCCGACAATCCAATTATGCAAGTTCTCGTTCTTCGAAAGAAAAATACCCAAAATCCCTCATACGTCACGACAAAGCTGTGAGTTCAATCCGAAACGGTCGCCACATTTTCGAAAAGTACTTATGGGCCCAAAACGGACACCTTGTGCAAAGGTTACGCTCAATTCTTCGAACCCCGATAATCCAAATACGCAAGTGCTCGTTCTTCGAAAAACAAACGGTCGAAATCCCTCTTACGTCACGACTATGCCATGAGTTCAATCCAAAACGGTCGCTACATTTCTGAAAAGTACTTATGGGCCCAAAACAGATACCGTGTGCAAAAAGTTACCCTCAATTCTTCGAACGTCGACAATCCATATATGCAAGTGCTCGTTCTTCGAAAAAAATGCCCGAAATACCTCATACGTCACGGCGAAGCTGTGAGTTCAATCCAAAACAGTCGCTACATTTTCAAAAAGTACTTACGGGCCTAAAACGGACACCGTGTGCAAAAGTTACGCTCAATTCTTCAAACGCCGACAATCCAAATATGCAAGTGCTCGTTCTTCAAAAAAAATGCTCGAAATCCCTCATACGTCACGGTAAAGCGGTGAGTTCAATCCAAAATGTTCGCTACATTTTCGAAAAGTACTTATGGGCCCAAAATAGACACCGTGTACAAAAGTTATGCTCACTTCTTCGAACGGCAACAATCTAAATATGCAAGTGCTTGTTCTTTGAAAAACAAATGGTCGAAATCCCTCTTATGTCACGAAGATGCCGTGAGTTCAATCCAAAACGATCGCTATATTTATGAAAAGTACTTATGGGCCCAAAACGAAAACCGTGTGCAAAAGTTGTGCTCAATTCTTCGAACGCCAACAATCCAAATATGCAAGTGCTCGTTCTTCAAAAA
Source organism: Olea europaea var. sylvestris (assembly GCF_002742605.1). Lineage (NCBI taxonomy): Eukaryota > Viridiplantae > Streptophyta > Magnoliopsida > Lamiales > Oleaceae > Olea > Olea europaea. The sequence goes on along the minus strand of NW_019245399.1, from coordinate 454,977 downwards.
AAATGGCCGAAATCCATCTTATGTCACAACGATACCGTGAGTTCAATCCAAAACAGTCGCTACATCTCCGAAAAGTGCTTATGGGCCCAAAATGAAAACCGTGTGCAGAAGTTACGCTCAATTCTTCGAACGCCAACAATCTAAATATGCAAGTGCTCGTTCTTCGAAAGAAAAATGTCCGAAATCCCTCATACGTCACGGCAAAGTGGTGAGTTCAATCCAAAATGGTCGCTACATTTTCGAAAAGTACTTATGGGATCAAAACGGACACCATGTGCAAAAGTATGCAAGTGTTCATTCTTCAAAAAACAAATTGTCACACCCCCAAATTAATATTGATATCTATACACAACCTAGACATAGAATTTTACACATATATATATTTTTTTCGAGTTTGTTAACTTCTAATCATCTGTGACACGATCATATAATATATCGAAACCCAAAATCATATCGCCATAATCCAACATATATATTCAGAGCTTATAAACATGTCTACGGACCATTTCAAAAGTACACTATATAGGATTCCAAAATATAACCCTATAGATGGCAGCCTAGAAAATAACCCTACAGGTCATCATCCATGTACATCGAACTCTGGAATCCTGTAGGAGCTCCACAGCTAGCCATGCTCTCTATGTAGTTCCATGTTCACCTACAATGCAAGAACTACATAAGCCAATGCTTAGTAAGCAAAACCATGCATGTCCTGAACATGAGTAATAACGACATATGACACCATGCCATTTACTTTAAATATCACGATAAAAAGTATCATATTTCAATATTCGTCAAAGTCGACTAGAAATCATTTCACTTGAAATCTTTCATTTCATTAGGCCCTTGACCCACCTACTATGCACCGGATAGAGCTCTGCATAATATCAATATCAATAATCAAATGGCCAGTATGAAATCGACACCGACAAGTGGACCATCCTCTCGTGACCACTAGAGGCCCATCCCCTGACTGCCCCTATGATCACCTAAGAAGTCTCCCACCCGGCAGCGCCAATAATCATAATATCACAAGGGCACAGTCGAGTGGTCCGCCCTCTCGTGATCACCAAAGGCCTATCCCCTATCTACCTTTGCAATCACCCAGGAAGTAACACCCGCAATGCCAAACATATCACATAAGCATGCCTCACATGCCTCAGTGCCCTAGTAGTGGTCAATAAAACTTTAATAATGAAACTCACATTGAAATCATATTTTGCATGCAGGATTTTCAACCATGTTACATGTCGTGCATGCATATGAAAATACTCATAAATTACGTATTTAATAAAAATCGATGTCAATAGGTTACGCAACCTCATACTCAATGATCGTAACCACCATATGATGTGCTATAAGCCTCTTATCAAAGTTATGTAGATATTTCAACATTACTATGTCACATATACTAGGTTCTTGCATCGTAGTTGCAAATGGATTTTCACTTACGTTTCGCCTTTATGTGTGTAAGCTCCTATGGAGTGTGTATCAATTCCCTTTTTCACTCAACGTCGAAAAGTCGCCTGTATTATCATCTAATATTAAATAAAATCCTCCATTTAATAATCTTAACACACACAATCCCAAAATACGTCCATTCATGCCAAAACAATTTAGACAAAATCATTATTTCAAGTTACCGATGGCATTACAAACTAATCCCATAAGTCTCATTATCTCTCGAGTCCAATTATGAGCGTCAACGTCATCCAATTGTTTTTGAAAACCTAGTGTTCCTTAGGATATATTTTCTAGGCCCAAGAGTTCATTAGGGGACATCTAAATGTTGAAATCACATTAAATACCCAAATGGACAGAATCTGTTTTCTAGGTTTCCATCACCGTCCACTCATTTTACAAATTCTTTTTCATGTCCTTACCTACATTTAACGGCTCCCAAACTTTTGCCACACACCTATAACATATATGTGAAGATAATCAGATCATAACGTTGTGACAAATGAAGTGTTTGGAGCTTCAAAAACAGTCCATTTTCCACTACACAAAATCAGGCAGTTTTTCCCTTTGACTGTTTTCGGTTTCCATTTTATTATTATGATACCAACAGAATTCTAGGCCATTAAAATCATTTCTACACTCCCTACTTACATATAAAAACGTTCATATTGATATATATAAGTTAAACACTAAGTATCATCCCAAAATCAAGGTATAAATCACTCAATCCAGCAATTCCTCATCTCTGTCCAGATTAATTTCTTTCAAATTCTTGCCATTAATTACCCCTATTTAGGCATCATAACATCATTAACAACACTCCAAATTAATCACAAACAACTTCAGATGTTCAAGAAATCATAAACCCCTTAAGAAATAATAGAAACAAACCTCAAAACTGTGGAGTAACAAAGCT
>NW_019245399.1:451709-452383 GCF_002742605.1 Olea europaea var. sylvestris | reverse complement strand
TGATAACTTGGCGTTTGTTCATTTTTGGCAAATTGCAAGTCTAATTCGATTGGAATCGAGCCAATGAGAAGTGGTTTTTGATTTTATGATTACTTCGGCTTTGTTCGTTTTTGGCGAATTGCTGGTCTAATTCAATTGGAATTGAGCCAATCGAACCTTCGTTGATACAAATTTTCGGCCTTTCAAATATTACATTACTTACCAAGCCAATCTCCAACATTTAGTTAATCTAACTTTCTATCATAGCTCAATATAAAATTCACTATCTAAATCGAAGAGTCGAAGGTTATCATCATGTAAAGATTTTAAAGCTTTGATGATCAAATGCATCTTTTTAAGAGAAGGCAATTAGGAAATTGATACAAATGACAATGTAATTAGCATGGAATGCATGAATCATATTGGCCAAATGTAGAACGTGAAGTGCTCGTTCTTCGAAAAAAATGACGGCAAAGCGGTGAGTTCAGTCCAAAACGGTTGCTACATATTCGAAAATTACTTATGGGCCCAAAATGGACACCGTGTGCAAAAGTTGTTGAGAATCTACTTATACATGCACAGCGGAATTTAAAATTATTTTCGATTCCCACCAAGAATCGCCTTTGTGTTTAGATAGAAATTGTGATAAGATTGTACCTTTTTCAGATCTGCAATCCTTTTGCTTTTCTTTTCGT
>NW_019245399.1:428184-451479 GCF_002742605.1 Olea europaea var. sylvestris | reverse complement strand
ATTCGCCGTCCCTGATTGACATCTAGCAATGTGTCAGGGCAATACATGTGACGGGAAATGTCACGTGGTATGACAAAACCAAATTCGTTCGTTTACCGTGAAACTATAATCCCTTCGTCAATATGATCCGATCAATTACGAGATATGGAATTGTGTCAATCTCGATCATCGATCATATCTTTCACTCCACTATTAAGTCAATATAAATCGAAAACTCCTTTTCGACTTATGAGTACACCTTGGCCAAGGATTTCATTATTGACTTAATTGAATGAAACGCAGATCATAATCTCCTACTATCTAAGAGTGACGAATCCTTTATTGATCAATCACAACCTTCATACGATTATTGACGTACCCGAACGATGTCGTATTACCGGCCCTTTTCAGAGCAACATCCAACACCGCCAAAGTATGACTGTCCTCATATAAGGTACCATGACGACCTCAAGTCAAAGGACCAATTTCACTACCGAACATTAGAGATTAACCACCGACACTCAGATAGTTATCCATGTGGAATCTCTCGACGGGTCTCCAATGTTTTGTTCTATAACAAACATCCACGTGCTCATTTAAGTGTCACCACACTTTAACTTGTGAGATCAGCTACTTACTTCACAAGTAAGAAATGCCACACGTGATGGTCTATCCGTAATAACGATATCCGTATCTCATTATTACTTACGACCACGGATGATTTAAGATTCAATCAGATGTAATTTGTATCTCACAATCACAACTCCTTGTGATTAATAAATTACAAATATTTGAATCTACGGACTCTATTATTTATTTAATTGTCGATTAATTAAATAATAGATCTGCCATTTAATTGCATCAATTATATATAAAAGTATTTATGTCCAAAGTTGATTGGACCTAGGGCATAATACTTACAAAAGTAACGCTCAATTCTTTGAACGCTGACAATCCAAATACGCAAGTGCTCGTTCTTCGAAAAAAATGCCCGAAATTCCTCATACATCACGGCAAAGCAGTGAGTTCAGTCCAAAACGGTCGCTACATTTTCGAAAAGTACTTTTGGCCCCAAAACAGACACCGTGTGCAAAAGTTACGCTCAATTCTTTGAACGCCGACAATCCAAATATGCAAGTGCTCGTTCTTCGAAAAATAAACTATCGAAATCCCTCTTACGTCACGGTGATGCCATAAGTTCAATCCAAAACGGTCGCTACATTTTCGAAAAGTACTTATGGGCCCAAAACGGACACCGTGTGCAAAAGTTACGCTCAATTCTTCGAACGCCGACAATGCAAATATGCAAGTGCTCGTTCTTCGGAAAAAAACGATCGAAATCCCTCTTACGTCACGACAATGCCGTGAGTTCAATCCGAAACGATCGCTACATTTCCGAAAAGTACTTATGGGCCCAAAATGGAAACCATGTGCAAAAGTTGTGCTTAATTCTTCGAACGCCAACAATCCAAATATGGAAGTGCTCGTTTTACGAAAAAAATGGCCGAAATCCCTCTTACGTCACAACGATGCCGTGAGTTCAATCCAAAACGGTCGCTATATTTTCGAAAAGTACTTATGGCCCCAAAATAAAAACCGTGTGTAAAAGTTACGCTCAATTCTTCAAACGCCAACAATCCAAATATGCAAGTGCTCGTTCTTCGAAAAAATGCCCGAAATCCCTCATACGTCACGACAAAACTGTGAGTTCAATCCAAAACGGTCGCTAAATCTCTGAAAAGTACTTATGGGCCCAAAACGAAAATCGTGTGCAAAAGTTATGCTCAATTCTTCGAACGCTGACAATCCAAATATGCAAGTGCTCATTCATCAAAAAAATGCCCGAAATCCCTCATACACCACGGCAAAGCTGTGAGTTCAATCCAAAACAGTCGCTACATTTTCGAAAAGTACTCATGGGCCCAAAACGAAAATCATGTGTAAAAATTACGCTCAATTCTTCGAAAGCCGACAATCCAAATATGCAAGTTCTCATTCTAGGAAAGAAAAATACCCAAAATCCCTCATACGTCACGGCAAAGCAGTGAGTTCAATCCAAAATGGTTGCTACATTTTCGAAAATTACTTATGGGCCCAAAACGGACACTGTGTGCAAAAGTTACTCTCAATTCTTCGAACGTCGACAATCCAAATATGCAAGAGCTCATTCTTCAAAAAAATCATCGAAATCCCTCTTACATCATGACGATGTCATGAGTTCAATCCAAAACGGTCGCTATATTTTCGAAAAGTACTTATGGGCCCAAAACGGAAACCGGGTGCAAAAGTTATGCTCAATTCTTCGAAAGCCGACAATCCAAATATGTAAGTGCTCGTTCGTCGAAAAAAATGCCCGAAATCCCTCATACGTCACGACAAAGCTTTGAGTTCAATCCAAAAAAGTCGCTACATTTCCGAAAAGTACTCATGGACCTTAAATGGATACCGTGTGCAAAAGTTACACTCAATTCTTCGAATGCCGACAATCCAAATATGCAAGTTCTCGTTCTTCGAAAAACAAAAGGTCAAAATCCCTCTTACGTCACGATGATGACGTGAGTTCAATCCAAAACGGTGGCTACATTTCTGATAAGTACTTATGGGCCCAAAATGAAAACAGTGTGTAAAAGTTACGCTCAATTCTCCGAATGCCGACAATCCAGATATGAAGTGCTCGTTCATCGAAAAAATGCTTGAAATCCCTCATACGTCACGGTAAAGCTGTGAGTTCAATCCAAAATGGTCGCCACATTTTCGAAAAGTACTTATGGGCCCAAAACGAAAACCGTGTACAAAAGTTACGCTCAATTTTTCGAACACCGACAATCCAAACAAGCAAGTGCTCGTTCTTCAAAAGAAAAAGGCCTGAAATCCCTCATACGTCACGGAAAAGCGGTGAGTTCAATCCAAATCGGTCGCTACATTTTTGAAAAGTACTTATGGGCCCAAAACTGACATCGTGTGTAAAAGTTACGCTCCATTCTTCGAACGCCGACAATCCAAATATGCAAGTGCTCGTTCTTCAAAAAACAAACATTCGAAATCCCTCTTACGTCACGACGATACCGTGAGTTTAATCCAAAACGATCGCTACATTTTCGAAAAGTACTGATGGACCCAAAACGAAAACCGTATGCAAAAGCACGCTCAATTCTTCGAACGTCGACAATCCAAATATGCAAGTGCTTGTTCTTCGAAAAATAAACGGTCAAAATCCCTCATACGTCACGACGATGTCGCGAGTTCTATCAAAAACGATCGCTACATTTTCGAAAAGTACTTATGGGCCCAAAACAGAAATCGTGTGCAAAAGTTACGCTCAATTCTTCGAACGCCGACAATCCAAATATGCAAGTGCTCGTTCTTTGAAAAACAAACGATCAAAATCCCCCTTACGTCACGACGATGCTGTGAGTTCAATCCAAAACGGTCGGTACATTTTCAAAAAGTAATTATGGGCCCAAAATGAAAATCGTGTGTAAAAGTTACGCACAATTCTTCGAACGTTGACAATAAAAATATGCAAGTACTCGTTCTTCGAAAAAAATGCCCAAAATCCCTCATGCATCACGGTAAAGCTGTGAGTTCAATCCAAAACGGTCGTCACATTTTCGAAAAGTACTTATGGGTCCAAAACGAAAACCGTGTGCAAAAGTTACGCTCAATTCTTCGAACGCTGACAATCCAAATATGCAAGTGCTCATTCTTAAAAAGAAAAACACCCGAAATCCCTCATATGTCCCAACAAAGTGGTGAGCTCATTCCAAAACGGTCGCAACATTTTCGAAAATATTTTTGGGCCCAAAATGGATACCGTGTGCAAAAGTTACGTTCAATTCTTCGAACGTCGACAATCCAAATATGCGAGTGCTCGTTCTTCGAAAAACAAACGATCGAAATTCCTATTACGTCATGACGATGCCGTGAGTTCAATCCAAAACGATCACTATATTTTTGAAAAGTACTTATGGCCCCAAAATGGAAATCGTGTGCAAAAGTTATGCTCAATTCTTCGAACGTCGACAATCCAAATATGTAAGTGCTCGTTCTTCGAAAAACAAACGGCCAAAGTCCCTCTTACGTCATAACGATACCGTGAGTTCAATCCAAAACGGTATGGGCCTAAAATGAAAACCGTGTGTAAAAGTTACGTTCAATTCTTCGAACAACGACAATCCAAATATGCAGGTGCTCGTTCTTCGAAAAAATATCAGAAATCCCTCATCCGTCACTGCAAAAGCTATGAGTTCAATCCAAAACAGTCGCTACGTGTGCAAAAGTTACATTCAATTTTTCGAACGTCGACAATCTAAATATGCAAGTGCTCGTTCTTCAAAAAATAAATGATCGAAATCCCTCTTACGTCACAACGATTCCGTGAGTTCAATCCAAGACGGTCGCTACATTTTCGAAAAGTACTTATGGGCCCAAAACGAAAATCGTGTGTAAAAGTCACGCTCAATTCTTCTAACGCCGACAATCCAAATATGCAAGTTCTCGTTCTTCAAAAAACAAACGATCGAAATCTCTCTTTCGTCACGACGATACCTTGAGTTCAATCCAAAATGGTAGCTGCATTTTCAAAAAGTACTTATGGGCCCAAAACGAAAATCGTGTGCAAAAGTTACGCTCAATTCTTCTAACGTCGACAAATATGCAAGTGCTCATTCTCCGAAAAAAATGCCCAAAATTCCCCATACGTCAATGCAAAGCAGTGAGTTCAATCTGAAACGGTCGCTAGATTTCCGAAAAGTACTTATGGGCCCAAAATGGACATCGTGTGCAAAAGTTACGCTCAATTCTTCGAACGCCGACAATCCGAATATGCAAGTGCTCGTTCTTCGAAAAACAAACGATTGAAATCCCTCTTTCGTCACGACGATGCCTTGAGTTCAATCTAAAATGGTCGCTGCATTTCCGAAAAGTACTTATAGGCCCAAAACGAAAATCGTGTGCAAAAGTTACGCTCAATTCTTCGAACGTCGACAAATATGCAAGTGCTCATTCTCCAAAAAAAATACCTGAAATCCCTCATACGTCACGGCAAAGCTGTGAGTTCAATCCAAAATGGTCGCTACATTTTCGAAAAGTACTTATGGGCCCAAAACGGACACTATTTGTAAAAGTTACGCTCAATTTTTCGAACGTCGACAATCTAAATATGCAAGTGCTCGTTCTTCAAAAAACAAATGGCTGAAATCCCTCTTACGTCACAATGATACCGTAAGTTCAATCCAAAACGGTCGTTACATTTTCGAAAAGGACTTATAGCACCAAAACAGAAACCGTGTGCAAAAGTTATGCTCAATTCTTCGCACGCCGACAATCCAAATATGCAAGTTCTCGTTCTTAGAAAGAAAAATACACAAAATCCCTCATACGTCACGGCAAAGCACTGAGTTCAATCCAAAATGGTCGTTACATTTTCGAAAAGTACTTATGGGCCCAAAACGGACACCGTGTGCAAAAGTTACGCTCAATTCTTCGATCGTCGACAATCTAAATATGAAAGTGCTCGTTCTTCGAAAGAAAAATGCCCGAAATCCCTCATGCGCCATGGCGAAGCGGTGAGTTCAATCCAAAACGGTCGCTACATTTTTGAAAAGTACTTATGGGCCCAAAACGGACATCGTGTGCAAAAGTTACGCTCAATTCTTTAAATGCCGGCAATCCAAATATGCAAGTGCTCATTCTTCGAAAAAAATGCCCGAAATCCCTCATACGTCACGGCAAAGCGATGAGTTCAGTCCAAAATGGTCACTACATTTTCGAAAAGTACTTATGGGCCCAAAACGGACACCGTGTGCAAAAGTTACGCTCAATTCTTCGATCGCTGACAATCCAAATATGCAAGTGCTCGTTCTTCGAAAAAAATGCCTGAAATCCCTCATACGTCACGGTAAAGCGGTGATTCAGTCCAAAACGGTCGCTACATTTCCGAAAAGTACTTATGGACCCAAAACGAACACCGTGTACAAAAGTTACGCTCAATTCTTCGAACGCGGACAACCCATCTATGCAAGTGCTCATTCTTCGAAAAATAAATGATCGAAATCCCTCTTACGTCACGATGATGCCGTGAGTTCAATCCAAAACAGTCGCTACATTTTCGAAAAGTACTTATGGGCCCAAAACGAACACCGTGTGCAAAAAGTTACGCTCAATTCTTCGAACGCCGACAATCCAAATATGCAAGTGCTCGTTCTTCGAAAAACAAACGGTTGAAATCCCTCTTACGTCACGATGATGCCGTGAGTTCAATCCAAAAAGATCGCTACATTTTCGAAAAGTACTTATAGGCCTAAAACGGAAACCGTGTGCAAAAGTTTTGCGCAATTCTTCGAATGCCAACAATCCAAATATACAAGTGTTCATTTTTTGCAAAAAAAGGCCGAAATCCCTCTTATGTCACAATGATGCCGTGAGTTCAATCCAAAATGGTCGGTACATTTCCAAAAAGTACTTATGGGCCCCAAATGGACACCGTGTGTAAAAGTTACGCTCAATTCTTCAAATGCCGACAATACAAGTATGCAAGTGCTCGTTCTTAAAAAAAATGCTTGAAATCCCTCATACGTCACGACAAAGCTGTGAGTTCAATCCAAAACGGTCGCTACACTTCCAAAAAGTGCTTATGGGCCCAAAACGTACACCGTGTGCAAAAGCTACGCTCAATTTTTTGAACGTCGACATTATAACTATGTAAGTGCTCGTTCTTCAAAAAACAAACCGTCAAAATCCCTCTTACATCACGACGATGCCGTGAGTTCAATCCAAGACAGTCGCTACATTTTCGAAAAGTACTTATGGGCCCAAAACGAAAATCGTGTGCAAAAGTTACGCTCAATTCTTCGAACGCCAACAATCCAAAAATGCAAGTTCTCGTTCTTCTAAAGGAAAATACCCGAAATCCCTCATACGTCATGGCAAAGAAGTGAGTTCAATCCGGAATGGTTGCTACATTTTCAAAAATTACTTATGGGCCCAAAACGGACACTGTGTGCAAACATTACTCTCAATTCTTCGAACGCCGACAATCCAAATATGCAATTGCTCGTTCTTCGAAAAAAATGATCGAAATCCCTCTTACATCATGACGATGCCGTGAGTTCAATCCAAAATGGTCGCTGCATTTTCGAAAAGTACTTATGGGCCCAAAACGGAAACCGTGTGCAAAAGTTATGCTCAATTCTTCGAAAGCCGACAATCCAAATATGCAAGTGCTCATTCATCAAAAAAATGCCCGAAATCCCTCATACACCACGGCAAAGCTGTGAGTTCAATCCAAAACAGTCGCTACATTTTCGAAAAGTACTCATGGACCCAAAACGGACACCGTGTGCAAAAGTTACACTCAGTTTTTCGAACGCCGACAATCCAAATATGCAAGTTCTCATTCTTCGAAAGAAAAATACCCAAAATCCCTATACGTCATGGCAAAGTAGTGAGTTCAATCCAAAATGGTTGCTACATTTCTGAAAATTACTTATGGGCCCAAAACGGACACCGTGTGCAAAAGTTACTCTCAATTCTTCGAACGCCGACAATCCAAATATGCAAGTGCTCGTTCTTCGAAAAAATGATTGAAATCCCTCTTATGTCATGACGATGCCGTGAGTTCAATCCAAAACGGTCGCTACACTTTCGAAAAGTACTTATGGGCCCAAAACGGAAACCGTGTGCAAAAGTTATGCTCAATTCTTCGAAAGCCGACAATCCAAATATGCAAGTGCTCGTTCATCAAAAAAAATGCCCGAAATCCCTCATACGTCACGGCAAAGCTATGAGTTCCATCCAAAATAGTCGCTACATTTTCGAAAAGTACTCATGGACCCAAAACGGACATCGTGTGCAAAAGTTACGCTCAATTCTTCGAATGCCGACAATCCAAATATGCAAGTGCTCGTTCTTCGATAAATAAAAGGTCAAAATCCCTCTTACGTCACGATGATGCCGTGAGTTCAATCCAAAATGGTCGCTACATTTTTGATAAGTACTTATGGGCCCAAAACGAAAATCGTGTGCAAAAGTTACGCTCAATTCTCCGAACGCCGACAATCCAGATATGCAAGTGCTCGTTCTTCAAAAAAATGCCCAAACTCCCTCATACGTCACGGCAAAGCTATGAGTTCAATCTAAAACGGTCGTTACATTTTCGAATAGTACTTATGGGCCCCAAACGGACACCGTGTGTAAAAGTTACACTCAATTCTTTGAATACCGACAATGCAAGTATGCAAGTGCTCATTCTTCAAAAAAAATGCCCAAAATTCCTCATACGTCATGACAAAGCTGTGAGTTCAATCCAAAACGGTCAGTACATTTCCAAAAAGTGCTTATGGGCCCAAAACGTACACCGTGTGCAAAAGTTACGCTCAATTTTTTGAACGTCGACAATCTAAATATGTAAGTGCTCATTCTTCAAAAAACAAATCGCCGAAATCCCTCTTACATCACGATGATGCCATGAGTTCAATCCAAGACAGTCGCTACATTTTCGAAAAGTACTTATGGGCCCAAAACGAAAATCGTGTGCAAAAGTTACGACAATCCAAAGAATGCCGACAATCCAATTATGCAAGTTCTCGTTCTTCGAAAGAAAAATACCCAAAATCCCTCATACGTCATGGCAAGGCAGTGAGTTCAATCCAAAATGGTTGCTACATTTCCAAAAATTACTTATGGGCTCTAAACGGACACCGTGTACAAAAGTTACTCTCAATTCTTCGAACGCCGACAATCCAAATATGCAAGTGCTCGTTCTTCCAAAAAAATGATCGAAATCCCTCTTACATCATGACGATGCCGTGAGTTCAATCCAAAACGATCGCTACATTTTTGAAAAGTACTTATGGGCCCAAAACGGAAATCGTGTGCAAAAGTTATACTCAATTCTTCGAAAGCCGACAATCCAAATATGCAAGTGCTTGTTCTTCGAAAAAATGCCCAAAATCCCTCATACGTCATGGCAAAGCTGTGAGTTCAATCCAAAACAGTCGCTACATTTTCGAAAAGTACTCATGGACCCAAACGGACACCGTGTGCAAAAGTTACGCTCAATTCTTTGAACGCCGACAATCCAAATATGCAAGTTCTCGTTCTTCGAAAGAAAAATACCAAAAATCCCTCATACGTCAATGCAAGGCAGTGAGTTCAATCCAAAATGGTTGCTACATTTCCAAAAATTACTTATGGGCCCTAAACGGACACCGTGTGCAAAAGTTACTCTCAATTTTTCGAACGCAGACAATCCAAATATGCAAGTGCTCGTTCTTCCAAAAAAATGATCGAAATCCCTCTTACATCATGACGATGCCGTGAGTTCAATCCAAAACGATCGCTATATTTTCGAAAAGCACTTATGGGCCCAAAACGGAAATCGTGTGCAAAAGTTATGCTCAATTCTTCGAAAGCCGACAATCCAAATATGCTAGTGCTCGTTCTTCGAAAAAATGCCCGAAATCCCTCAAACGTCACGGCAAAGCTGTGAGTTCAATTCAAAACAGTCGCTACATTTTCAAAAAGTACTCATGGACCCAAACGGACACCGTGTGCAAAAGTTACGCTCAATTCTACGAACGCCGCCAATCCAAATATGCAAGTTCTCGTTCTTCGAAAGAAAAATACCCAAAATCCCTCATATGTCACGGTAAAGCAGTGAGTTCAATCTAAAATGGTTGCTACATTTTCGAAAATTACTTATGGGCCTAAAACGGACACCGCTTACAAAAGCTACTCTCAATTCTTCGAACGCCAACAATCCAAATATGCAAGTGCTCGTTCTTCGAAAAAACGATTGAAATCCCTCCTTCATCATGACGATGCCATGAGTTCAATCCAAAATGGTCGCTACACTTTCGAAAAGTACTTATGGGCCTAAAACGGAAACTGTGTGCAAAAGTTATGCTCAATTCTTCGAAAGCTGACAATCCAAATATGCAAGTGCTCGTTCATCAAAAAAATGCCCGAAATCCCTCATACGTCACGGCAAAGCTGTGAGTTCCATCCAAAACAATCGCTACATTTTTGAAAAGTACTCATGGACCCAAAACGGACACCGTGTACAAAAGTTGCGCTCAATTCTTCAAACCCCAACAATCCAAATATGCAAGTGCTCGTTCTTCGAAAAACAAAAGGTCAAAATCCCTCTTACGTCACGATGATGCCGTGGGTTCAATCCAAAACGGTCGCTACATTTCGGATAAGTACTTATGGGCCCAAAACGAAAACCGTGTGCAAAAGTTACGCTCAATTCTCTGAACGCCGACAATCCAGATATGCAATTGTTCGTTCTTCAAAAAAAATGCCCTAAATCCCTCATACGGCAAAGCTGTGAGTTCAATCCAAAACGGTCGCTACATTTTCGAAAGTATTTATGGGCCCAAAACGAAAATCGTGTACAAAAGTTACGCTCAATTCTTCGAATGCCGACAATCCAAATAAGCAAGTACTCGTTCTTCAAAAAAAAAACAGTGGAAATCCCTCATACGTCATGGCAAAGCGGTGAGTTAAATCCAAATCGGTCACTACATTTTCGAAAAGTACTTATGGGCCCAAAACTGACACTGTGTGCAAAAGTTACGGTCAATTCTTCGAACGCCGACAATCCAAATATATAAGTGCTCATTCTTCAGAAAACAAACAGTGGAAATCCCTCTTACATCATGATGATGCCGTGAGTTCAATCTAAAACAATCGCTACATTTTCGAAAAGTACTATAGGCCCAAAACGAAAACTGTATGCAGAAGTTACACTCAATTTTTCGAACGCCAACAATCTAAATATACAAGTGCTCGTTCTTCAAAAAACAAATGGTCGAAATCCCTCTTACATCACGATGATGTCGTGAGTTCAATCCAAAACGATCGCTACATTTTCGAAAAAAACTTATGGGCCCAAAACGGAAACTGTGCGCAAAAGTTTTGCTCAATTCTTCGAATGCCGACAATCCAAATATGCAAGTTCTCATTCTTCGAAAAACAAACGATTGAAATCCCTCTAACGTCACGACGATGCTGTGAGTTCAATCCAAAATGGTCGCCACATTTTCGAAATGTACTTATGGGCCCAAAACGAACACCGAGGGCAAAAGTTACGCTCAATTCTTCGAACGTCGACAATCCAATGATGCAAGTGCTCGTTCTTTGAAAAACAAACGGTTGAAATCCCTCTTATGTAACGATGATGCCGTGAGTTCAATCTAAAACGGACGCTACATTTCCGAAAAGTACTTATGGGCCCAAAACGAAAATCGTGTGTAAAAGTTACGCACAATTCTTCGAACGTCGACAATAAAAATACGCAAGTGCTCGTTCTTCAAAAAAAATGCCCGAAATCCCTCATGCATCATGGCGAAGCTGTGAGTTCAATCCAAAACGGTCCATACATTTTCGAAAAGTACTTATGGGCCCAAAAGGAAAATCGTGTGCAAAAGTTACGCTCAATTCTTCGAACGCTGACAATCCAATTATGCAAGTGCTCATTCTTCGAAAGAAAAACACCTAAAATCCCTCATACGTCCCGACAAAGTGGTGAGTTCAATCCAAAACGGTTGCAACATTTTCGAAAAGTACTTGTGGGCCCAAAACGGACACCGTGTGCAAAACTTACGCTCAATTCTTCGAACGTTGACAATCCAAATATGCAAGTGCTCCTTCTTCGAAAAACAAATGGTCAAAATCCCTATTACATCACGACGATGCCATGAGTTCAATCCAAAACGATCGCTATATTTTCTAAAAGTACTTATGGGCCCAAAACGAAAATCATGTGCAAAAGTTATGCTCAATTCTTCGTACCCCGACAATCCAAATATGCAAGTGCTCGTTCTTAGAAAGAAAAATACACAAAATCCCTCATACGTCATGGGAAAGCAGTAAGTTCAATCCAAAACAGTCGTTACATTTTCGAAAAGTACTTATGGGCCCAAAACGGACACCGTGTGCAAAAGTTACGCTCAATTTTTTGAATGTCGACAATCTAAATATGCAAGTGCTCGTTCTTAAAAAAAAGGCTGAAATCCCTCTTACGTCACGACGATGCCATGAGTTCAATCCAAGACGGTCGCAACATTTTCGAAAAGTACTTATGGGCCCAAAACGAAAACCGTGTGCAAAAGTCGCGCTCAATTCTTCGAACGCTGACAATCCAAATATGCACGTTCTCGTTCTTCGAAAGAAAAATACCCAAAATCCCTCATACGTCATGGTAAAGCAGTGAGTTCAATCCGAAACGGTCGCTACATTTTCGAAAAGTACTTTTGGGCCCAAAACGGACATCGTGTGCAAAAGTTACGCTCAATTCTTCGAACGCCGACAATCCAAATATGCAAGTGCTCGTTCTTCGAAAAATAAACGATTGAAATCCCTCTTTCATCACGACGATGTCGTGAGTTCAATCCAAAATGGTCGCTGCATTTCCGAAAAGTACTTATGGGCCCAAAACGAAAATCGTATACAAATGTTACGCTCAATTTTTTGAACGTCGACAATCTAAATATGCAAGTGCTTGTTCTTCAAAAAACAAATGGCCGAAATCCCTCTTACATCACGTCGATGCCGTAATTTCAATCCAAAATGGTCGCTACATTTTCGAAAAGTACTTATGGCCCTAAAACAAAAATCGTGTGCAAAAGTTACGCTCAATTCTTCGCACGCCGACAATCCAAATATGCAAGTTCTCGTTCTTAAAAAGAAAAATACACAAAATCCCTCATACATCACGACAAAGCTGTGAGTTCAATCCAAAACGGTCGTTACATTTTCAAAAAGTACTTATGGGCCCAAAACGGACACCGTGTGCAAAAGTTACGCTCAATTCTTCGAATGCCGATAATCCAAATATGGAAGTGCTCGTTCTTCGAAAAGAAAAATGCCCAAAATCCCTCATACGTCACGGCAAAGCGGTGAGTTCAATCCAAAATGGTTGCTACATTTTCGAAAAGTACTTATGGGCCCAAAACGAAAACCGTGTGCAAAATTTATGCTCAATTCTCCGAACGCCGACAATCCAGATATACAAGTGCTCGTTCTTCGAAAAAAATGCCCGAAATCCCTCATACGTCACGGCAAAGCTGTGATTTCAATCCAAAACGGTCGTTACATTTCCGAAAAGTACTTATGGGCCCTAAACGGATATCGTGTGTAAAAGTTACGCTCAATTCTTCGAATGCCAACAATACAAGTATGCAAGTGCTCGTTCTTAAAAAAAAAAGTTCGAAATCCCTCATACGTCACGGCAAAGCTGTGAGTTCAATCCAAAACGGTCGCTACATTTCTGAAAAGTACTTATGGGCCCAAAACATACACCGTGTGCAAAAGTTACGCTCAGTTTTTCGAATGTCAACAATCTAAATATGTAAGTGCTTGTTCTTCAAAAAACAAACTGCCGAAATCCCTATTACATCACGACGACGTCGTGAGTTCAATCCAAGACGGTCGCTACATTTACGAAAAGTACTTATGGGCCCAAAACGGAAATCGTGTGCAAAAGTTACGCTCAATTCTCCGAATGCCGACAATCCAGATATGCAAGTTCTCATTCTTCAAAAGAAAAATACCAAAAATCCCTCATACGTCATGGTAAAGCAGTGAGTTCAATCCAAAATGGTCGTTACATTTCTGAAAAGTACTTATGGGCCCCAAACGGACACCATGTGTAAAAGTTACGCTCAATTCTTCGAATGCCAACAATACAAGTATGCAAGTGCTCGTTCTTCAAAAAAATGCCTGAAATCCCTCATACGTCATGGCAAAGCTGTGAGTTCAATCCTCGTTACATTTCCGAAAAGTGCTTATGGGCCCAAAACGTACACCGTGTGCAAAAGTTACAATCAATTTTTTGAACGTCGACAATCTAAATATGTAAGTCCTCGTTCTTCAAAAAACAAACCGTGAAAATCCCTCTTACATCACGACAATGCCATGAGTTCAATCCAAGATGGTCGCTACGTTTTCGAAAAGTACTTATGGGCCCAAAACAAAAATCGTGTGCAAAAGTTACGCTCAATTCTTCGAACGCCGACAATCCAAATATGCAAGTTCTCATTCTTCGAAAGAAAAATACCTAAAATCCCTCATACGTCACGGCAAAGCAGTGAGTTCAATCCAAAATGGTTGCTATATTTTCGAAAATTACTTATGGGCCAAAAACGAACACCGTGTGCAAAAGTTACTCTCAATTCTTCGAACGTCGACAATTCAAATATGCAAGTGCTCGCTCTTCGAAGAACAAACAATCAAAAAATCCCTCTTACGCCATGACGATGCCGTGAGTTCAATCCAAAACGGTCGCCACATTTTCGAAAAGTACTTATGGGCCTAAAACGGACACCAAGGGCAAAAGTTACGCTCAATTCTTCGAACGTTGATAATCCAAATATGCAAGTGCTCGTTCATTGAAAAACAAATGACCGAAATCTCTCTTATGTCACGACGATGCCGTGAGTTCAATCCAAAACGATCGCTACAAAATTCGAAAAGTACTTATGGGCCCAAAACGAAAATCGTGTGTAAAAATTACACACAATGCTTCGATCGTCGACAATAAAAATACGCAAGTGCTCTTTCTTAGAAAAAAATGCCCAAAATCCCTCATACATCATGGCAAAGCTATAAGTTCTATCCAAAACGGTCGCTACATTTTCAAAAAGTACTTATGGGCCCAAAACGAAAATCGTGTACAAAAGTTACGCTCAATTCTTCAAACGTCGACAATCCAAATATGCAAGTGCTCATTCTTCGAAAGAAAAACACCCGAAATCCCTCATACGTCCCAACATAGCGGTGAGTTCAATCCAAAACGGTCGCAACATTTTCGAAAAGTACTTATGGGCCCAAAACAGACACCGTATGCAAAAGTTACGGTCAATTCTTCGAACAACGACAATCCAAATATGCAAGTGCTCGTTCTTCAAAAAATAAATAGTCGAAATCCCTATTACATCATTATGATGTCATGAGTTCAATTCAAAATGATCGCTATATTTTCGAAAAGTACTTATGGGCCCAAAACGGAAATCGTGTGCAAAA
Source organism: Olea europaea var. sylvestris (assembly GCF_002742605.1). Lineage (NCBI taxonomy): Eukaryota > Viridiplantae > Streptophyta > Magnoliopsida > Lamiales > Oleaceae > Olea > Olea europaea. Next base: position 436,470 of record NW_019245399.1, on the reverse strand, counting down.
GTTATGCTCAATTCTTCGAACGCCGACAATCCAAATATGCAAGTGCTCGTTCTTGGAAAAACAAACGGCTGAAGTCCCTCTTACGTCACGATGATACCGTGAGTTCAATCCAAAACGGTATGGGCCCAAAACAAAAATCGTGCGTAAAAGTTGCTCTCAGCTCTTCGAACGACGACAATCCAAATACGCAAGTGCTCGTTCTTCGAAAAAATGCTCGAAATTCGTCATACGTCATGGTAAAGCTGTGAGTTCAATCCAAAACGGTCGCTACATTTCCGAAAAGAACTTATGGGCCCAAAATGGACACCGTGTGCAAAAGTTACGCTCAATTCTTCAAAACGCCGACAATCCAAATATCCAAGTACTCGTTCTTCGAAAAACAAATGATCAAAATCCCTCTTTCGTCACGATGATACCGTGAGTCCAATCCAAAATGGTCGTTACATTTTCGATAAGTACTTATGGGTCCAAAACGAACACCGTGTGCAAAAGTTACGCTCAATTCTCCGAACGCCGACAATCCAGATATGCAAGTGCTCATTCTTCAAAAAAAATGCCCGAAATCCCTCATACGTCACGGCAAAGCTGTGAGTTCAATCCAAAATGGTCGCTGCATTTTCGAAAAGTACTTAGGGGCCCAAAACGAAAATCGTGTGCAAATGTTACGCTCAATTCTTCAAACGCCGACAATCCAAATAAGCAAGTGCTCGTTCTTCGAAAGAAAGAGGCCCGAAATCCCTCATTCGTCATGGCAAAGCGGTGAGTTCAATCCAAATCGGTCGCTACATTTTCGAAAAGTACTTATGGCCCAAAACGGACACCGTGTGTAAAAGTTACGCTCAATTTTTCGAACGCGACAATCCAAATATGTAAGTGCTCGTTCTTCAAAAAACAAACAGTCAAAATCCCTCTTACATCACGACGATGCCGTGAGTTCAATCCAAAATGATCGCTACATTTTCGAAAAGTAATTATGGGCCCAAAACGGAAATCGTATGCAAAAGTTAAGCTCAATTTTTCGAATGCCGACAATCCAAATATGCAAGTGCTCGTTCTTCGAAAAACAAACGATCAAAATCCCACTTACATCACGACGATGCCGTGAGTTCAATCCAAAATGGTTGCCGCATTTTCGAAAAGTACTTATGGTCCCAAAACGGACACTGAGGGTAAAAGTTACGCTCAATTCTGTGAACGTCGACAATCCAAAGATGCAAGTGCTCGTTCATTGAAAAAAAATGGCCGAAATCCCTCTTATGTAATGACGAAGCCGTGAGTTCAATCCAAAACAGTCGCTACATTTTCGAAAAGTACTTATGGGCCCAAAACGAAAATCGTGTGCAAAAGTTACGCTCAATTCTTCGAACGTCGACAATCCAAATATGCAAGTACTCATTCTTTGAAAGAAAAACACCCGAAATCCCTCATACGTCCCGACAAAGCGGTGAGTTCAATCCAAAATGGTCGTAACATTTTTGAAAAGTACTTATGGGCCCAAAACGAACACCGTGTGCAAAAGTTACGCTCAATTCTTCGAACGCTAACAGTCTAAATGTGCAAGTGCTCGTTCTTCGAAAAACAAGCGATCGAAATCCCTATTATGTCACGACGATGCCGTGACTTCAATCCAAAATGATCGCTATATTTTCGAAAAGTACTTATGGGCCCAAAACGGAAACCTTGTGCAAAAGTTATGCTCAATTCTTCGAACACCGACAACCCAAATATGCAAGTGCTCGTTTTTTGAAAAACAAACGGCCAAAGTCCCTCTTACGTCACGACGATACCGTGAGTTCAATCCAAAATGGTATGGGCCCAAAATGAAAACCATGTGTAAAAGTTACACTCAATTCTTCGAACGACGACAATCCAAGTATGCAAGTGCTCGTTCTTCTAAAAAAATTCCGAAAATCCCTCATACATCACGGCAAAGCTGTGAGTTCAATCCAAAACGGTCGCTACATTTCGAAAAGCACTTATGGGCCCAAAATGGACACTGTGTGCAAAAGTTACGCTTAATTTTTCGAACGTCGACAATCTAAATATGCAAGTGCTCATTCTTCAAAAAACAAATGATCGAAATCCTTCTTACGTCACGACGATGTCGTGAGTTCAATCCAACACGGTCGCTACAATTTCGAAAAGTACTTATGGGCCCAAAACGAAAACTGTGTGCAAAAGTCACGCTCAATTCTTCGAACGCCGACAATCCAAATATGCAAGTTCTCGTTCTTCGAAAGAAAAATACCTAAAATCCCTCATACGTCATGGCAAAGTAGTGAGTTCAATTCGAAACGGTCGCTACATTTTCGAAAAGTACTTATGGGCCCAAAACGAACATTGTGTGCAAAAGTTATGCTTAATTCTTCGAACGCTGATAATCCAAATATGCAAGTGCTCGTTCTTTGAAAAACAAACACCCGAAATCCCTCATACGTCACGGCAAAGCAGTGAGTTCAATCCAAAACGGTCGCTGCATTTTCGAAAAGTACTTATGGGCCCAAAACGGACACCGTGTGCAAAAGTTACGCTCAATTCTTTGAATGCCGACAATCCAAATATGCAAGTGCTCGTTCTTTGAAAAAAATGCCCAAAATCCCTCATACGTCACGGTAAATCGGTGAGTTCTGTCCAATACGATCGCTACATTTCCAAAATGTACTTATGGGCCCAAAATGAAAACCTTGTGATAAAGTTACCCTCAATTCTCTGAACGCCAACAATCCAGATATGCAAGTGCTCGTTCTTCGAAAAAAATGCCCGAAATCCCTCATACGTCATGGCAAATCGGTGAGTTCAATCCAAAACGGTCGCTACATTTTTGAAAAGTACTTATGGGCCCAAAACGGACACCGTGTACAAAAGTTACGCTCAATTCTTCGAACGCCGACAATCCAAATATGGAGTGCTCGTTCTTTGAAAGAAAAATGCCCAAAATCCCTCATACATCATGGCAAAGTGGCGAGTTCAATCTAAAACTGTCGTTACATTTTCGAAAAGTACTTATGGTCCCCAAACGGACACTGTAAAAGTTACGCTCAATTCTTCGAATGCCGACAATACAAGTATGCAAGAGCTCATTTTTAAAAAAAAAAGCCCGAAATCCCTCATAGGTCATGGCGAAGCTGTGAGTTCAATCCAAAACGGTCGCTCCATTTCCTAAAGTGCTTATGGGCCCAAAATGTACACCGTGTGCAAAAGTTACGCTCAATTTTTTGAACGTCGACAATCTAATTATGTAAGTGCTCGTTCTTCAAAAAACAAACCGCCGAAATCCCGCTTACATCATGACGATGCCGTGAGTTCAATTTAAGACGGTCGCTACATTTTCGAAAAGTACTTATGGGCCCAAAACGAAAATCGTGTGCAAAAGTTACGTTCAATTCTTCGAACGTCGACAATCCAAATATGCAAGTTCTCGTTCTTCGAAAGAAAAATACCCAAAATCCCTCATACGTCAGGGTAAAGAGTGAGTTCAATCCAAAATGGTTGCTATATTTTCGAAAATTACTTATGGGCCCTAAACGGACATCGTGTACAAAAGTTACTCTCAATTCTTCGAACGCCGACAATCCAAATATGCAAGTGCTCATTCTTCGAAAAAAATGATCGAAATCCCTCTTACCTCATGACGATGCCGCGAGTTCAATCCAAAACGGTCGCTACATTTTCGAAAAGTACTTATTGGCCCAAAATGGAAATCGTGTGCAAAAGTTATGCTCAATTCTTCGAAAGCCGACAATCCAAATATGCAAGTGCTCGTTCGTCGAAAAAAATGCCCGAAATCCCTCATACGTCATGGCAAAGCTGTGAGTTCAATCCAAAACAGTCGCTACATTTTCGAAAAGTACTCATGGACCCAAAACGGACACCATGTGCAAAAGTTACGCTCAATTCTTCGAACGCCGACAATCTAAATATGCATGTTCTCGTTCTTCGAAAGAAAAATACCCAAAATCCCTCATACGTCACGGCAAAGCTGTGAGTTCAATCCAAAACAGTCGCTACATTTTCGAAAAGTACTCATGGACCCAAAACGGACACCATGTGCAAAAGTTACGCTCAATTCTTCGAACGCCGACAATCTAAATATGCATGTTATCGTTCTTCGAAAGAAAAATACCCAAAATCCCTCATACGTCACGGCAAAGCAGTGAGTTCAATCCAAAATGGTTGCTACATTTCCTAAAATTACTTATGGGCCCAAAATGGACACCGTGTACAAAAGTTACTCTCAATTCTTCGAATGCCGACAATCCAAATATGTAAGTGCTCGTTCTTCGAAAAAATGATTGAAATCCTTCTTACATCATGACGATGTCGTGAGTTCAATCCAAAATGGTCGCTACATTTTCGAAAAGTACTTATCGACCCAAAATGGAAACCGTGTGCAAAAGTTATGCTCAATTGTTCGAAAGCCGACAATCCAAATATGCAAGTGCTCGTTCGTCGAAAAAAATGCCCGAAATCCCTCATACGTCACGGCAAAGCTGTGAGTTCAATCCAAAACAGTCGCTACATTTCCGAAAAGTACTCATGGACCCAAAACGGACACCGTGTAAAAGTTACGCTCAATTCTTCGAACACCGACAATCCAAATATGCAAGTGCTCGTTCTTCAAAAAATAAAAGGTTGAAATCCCTCTAACGTAACGACGATGCAGTGAGTTCAATCCAAAATGGTCGCTACATTTCCGATAAGTACTTATGGGTCCAAAACGAAAATCGTGTGCAAAAGTTACACTCAATTCTCAGAACACTGACAATCCAGATATGCAAGTGCTCGTTCTTCGGAAAAAATGCCCGAATCCCTCATACATCACGGCAAAGCTGTGAGTTCAATCCAAAACGGTCGCTGTATTTTCAAAAAGTACTTACGGGCCTAAAACGAAAACCGTGTGCAAAAGTTACGCTCAATTCTTCGAACGCCGACAATCCAAATATGCAAGTGCTCATTTTTTGAAAAAAAGCCTGAAATCCCTCATACGTCATGGCAAAGCTGCTAGTTCATTCCAAAACCGTCGCTACATTTCCGAAAAGTACTTATGGGCCCAAAACGGACACCGTGTGCAAAAGTTACGCTCAATTCTACGAATGTCGACAATCCAAATATGCAAATGCTCGTTCTTCAAAAAACATTCTGTCAAAATCCCTCTTACGTCATGACGATATCGTGAGTTCAATCCAAAATGGTCGCTACATTTACGAAAAGTACTTATGGGCCCGGAACAAAAACTGTGTGCAAAAGTTACGCTCAATTCTTCTAATTCCGACAATCCAAATAGGCAAGTGCTCGTTCGTCGAAAAATAAACACCCGAAAACCCTCATACATCATAGAAAAGCGGTGAGATCAATTCAAAAGGGTCGCTACATTTACGAAAAGTACTTATGGGCGGAAAACGGACACCGTGAGCAAAAGTTGCGCTCAATTTTTTGAACGCCAACAATCCAAATATCCAAGTGCTCATTCCTAAAAAAAAAATGGTCGAAATCCCTCTTACATCATGACGATGGCGTGAGTTCAATCCAAAATGGTCGCTACATTTCGGAAAAGTACTTATGGGCCCAAAACGGACACCGTGTCCAAAAGTTACCCTCAATTCTTCGAACGCCGACAATCCAAATATGCAAGTGCTCATTCTTCGAAAAACAAACGGTCAATATCCCTCTTACATCACTATGATGCGTGAGTTCAATCCAAAACGGTCGCTATATTTCCAAATAGTACTTATGGGCCCAAAACGAAAACCTTGTGCAAAAGTTACGCTCCATTCTTCGGACGTCGGCAATCCAAATATGCAAGTGCTCGTTCTTCGAAAGAAAAATGCCCAAAACCCTCATATGTCATGGAAAAGCGGTGATTTCAATACAAAACAGTTGCTACATTTTCAAAAAGTACTTATGGGCCCAAAACGGACGCCGTGTGCAAAAGTTACGCTCAATTCTTGGAACGCCGACAATCCAAATATGCAAGTGCTCATTCTTTGAAAAACAAATGGTCAAAATCCCTCTTACGTCATGATGATGTCCTGAGTTCAATCCAAAACGGTCGCTGCATTTTCAAAAAGTACTTATAGGCCCAAAACGAAAACCATGTGCAAAAGTTATGCTCAATTCTTCGAACGCCGACAATCCAAATATGCAAGTGCTCGTTGTTCAAAAAAATGCCCAAAATTCCTCATATGTCATGATAAAGCTGTGAGTTCAATCCAAAACAGTCGCTAAATTTTCGAAAAGTACTTACGGGCGCAAAACGGACACCGTGTGCAAAAGTTAAGCTCAATTCTTTGAACGCCGACAATCTAAATATGCAATTGCTTGTTCTTCGAAAAAAATGCCCAAAATCCCTCATACATCATGGTAAAGCTGTATGTTCAATCCAAAATGGTCACTACATTTTTGAAAAGTACTTATGGGCCTAGAAGGGACACCATGTGCAAAAGTTGTGCTCAATTCTTTGAACGCCGACAATCCAAATATGCAAGTGCTCATTCTTCGAAAAAAATGACCAAAAACCCTCATACGTCACGGAAAAGCGATGAGTTCAATACAAAACAGTCGCTACATTTTCGAAAAGTACTTATGGGCCCAAAACAAAACCGCGTGCAAAAGTTGCGCTCAATTCTTCGAACGTCGAAAATCCAAATATGCAAGTGCTCGTTGTTCAAAAAACAAACGGCTGAAATCCCTCTTACGTCATGACGATGCCATGAGTTCAATCCAAAACGGTCGCTATATTTCCAAAAAGTACTTATGGGCCCAAAACGGAAATCGTGTGCAAAAGTTAGGCTCAATTCTTCGAATACCGACAATCCAAACATGCAAGTGCTTGTTCTACGAAAAAATTCTTGAAATCCCTCATACGTCACGATAAAGCTGTAAGTTCAATCCAAAACTGTTGCTACATTTCTGAAATGTACTTATGGGCCCAAAACGGACACCGTGTACTAAAGTTATGCTCAATTCTTTGAACGCCGACAATCAAAATGTGTAAACGCTCATTCTTCAAAAAACAAACACCTGAAATCCCTCTTACATCACGACAGTGCTGTGAGTTCAATCCAAAACGGTCGCTACATTTTCGAAAAGTACTTATGGGCCCAGAGCGGACACCGCGTACAAAAGTCGCGCTCAATTCTTCGAACGTCGACAATCCATCTTTGCAAGTGCTCGTTCTTCAAAAAACAAACGGTCGAAATCCCCCTTACGTCATGATGATGATGTGAGTTCAATTCAAAACGGTCGCCACATTTTCGAAAATTATTTTTGGGCCCAAAACAGAAATCGTGTGAAATAGTTATTCTCAATTCTTCGAACGCCGACAATTCAAACATGCAAGTGCTCGTTCTTCAAAAAACAAACGGCCCAAATCCCTCTTACGTCTGGACGATGCCATGAGTTCAATCCAAAATGGTCGCTAGATTTTCGAAAAGTATTTATGGGCCCAAAACGGAAACCGTGTGCAAAAGTTACACCCAATTCTTCGAATGCCGACAATCGAACAATGCAAGTACTCGTTCTTCGAAAAAAATGGTTGAAATCCCTCTTACATCATGACGATGCCGTGAGTTTAATCCAAAACGGTCGCTACATTTTCGAAAAGTATTTATGGGCCGAAAATGGAAATCGTGCGCAAAAGTTACGGTCAATTCTTCGAACGCCGACAATCCAAATATGCAAGTGTTCATTCTTCTAAAAACAAACGGTCGAAATCCCTCTTACATCACAACGATGCCGTGATTTCATTCCAAAACGGTCGCTACATTTTCGAAAAGTACTTATGGGCCCAAAACGGAAACCACGTGCAAAAGTTACACTCAATTCTTTGAACGCCGACAATCTAAATATGCAAGTGCTCGTTCTTCGAAAAAAATGCTCGAAATCCTTCATACGTCACGATAAAGCTGTGAGTTCAATCCAAAACGGTCGCTATATTTTCGAAAAGTACTTATGGGCCCAAAACGAACACCGTGTGCAAAAGTTACGCTCAATTTTTCAAATGTCGACAATCCAAATAAGCAAGTGCTCGTTCTTCTAAAAACAAACGGCCAAAATCCCTCTTACATCATGACGATGTTGTGAGTTCAATCTAAAACGGTGGCTACATTTCTGAAAAGTAGTTATGGGCCCAAAACGGAAACCGTGTGCAAAAGTTACGCTCAATTCTTTGAACGCCGACAATCCAAATATACAGGTGCTCGTTCTTCGAAAAAATGCCCAAAATCCCTCATACGTCACAACAAAGCTGTGAGTTCAATCCAAAATGGTCGCTACATTTTCAAAAAA